>NW_025766076.1:0-68918 GCF_003918875.1 Haliotis rubra | reverse complement strand
CTCGATGCTTTAAGGACAGTTACGTATTGCTATTATTGTATGTCAAATATGTAACTGTAACTATCGAAGATGAATAAGTTTGAAGTTACACATTATACAGCTTTTAAATTAAAGTAAAAGGTCACATTAAAAAATAATATTTTTTGTTATTATGCATTGCTGTGAATGTTTCTTTTAGAGGGTTGATAAAACTACTAAATACCCAATGATTTTTCATTCATGGAAATGTTAGGTTTTATCACTTTCTCTCAGTAGAGTTAGTCCTTTCAATTTAGAATGAATAAGATCCACATGTATAATAAGGTGTTACATTCAGTAGTTTAAACATGATCTCATTATCTATTTAAAATATGTATGTACCGTTTTACCTATTCTTAGATTTCAATTGGCGATTTGGTATTAGATGTTACCTTGAATATAGAGTGCAGTAACAGTAATAAATATTTACCACAATTTGCTTCAGAATACTGGGTTGGCTTACTATTTTCTGGTACCAACTCAATCAAATAAGTGACATGTCCAATGGACACATACATTATACATATTGTCACTACAGATCTTTCCTTGTGATTGTGAAAAAAAAATCTTTTTGGGTACATCTAGATTAGTCGTTCTAATTTTATAATTTCATACTGTGATCAGATATACCCACTATTGCATGTTTTGAATATGCATAAGCATGTGTTACTCTCTTTGGCTGTTTTGTAGTTTTACTTACTAAGCATTGTATGTATTGTATTTGCAGGATGATGCAAAGAATCTGTGTGGGACCATGAGCATGGCGGCGATAATTTGTGCCAGACATCAACCAAGGACTCTTCATATTCACCCACCGATCTTAAGTAGAGTATACACCATCTGTTTGCGGTTGTGGGACTAGGTTCAAGCCTTGTTGTAATCAACTTATATTTCCCCTTTCTCTGTGTGGCAAAACAAATGTCCTTCAACTCCAGGCTCTTGCTTCATATGTACCACAGATCAGAGGATTGCTTGTCAGTCAGTATGAGTGCAATAGAAGCTTCATGATTGTCAGCACGTTGCCAAGTCCTTTACTATGTGAGATTGTTAGTGTGTATATGTTAAGATACATTGAGGCAGCTCCAAATGTACACTCCCCCATGTATATGGGCCCATGACCTTCCATACAATAAACATTTGAATTTGAATTTTAAAATCTGTTTAATAAATACCACAGCAAGTGCATGTTATGCCTGCACTAGTAGACATCATTTCATCCTTATGCATAAAATGTTGTAGGGTTTTGACATATTTCTAGACATTTGCATATTCATACAGAAGTTGTGTTCTCCAATGCTGAAGATTCCCTCTTGATGGCTTCTCCACATACATACATACATACATACATACATACATGAATACATTACACATTACACACACACACACACACACACACACACACACACACACACACACATACACATATACATACATACATACATACATACATACATACATTGTTGGGTTCCTTCTTGAAATGTGAGGCTATTCAAAATAATGAAACGAATGAATCCTTAATGGTGACTGTGTTACTGTGGTTTTGTTGTTTTCATTATTACAATGTAATAAATACCGGTACATTCACAAGTTATGCAGAATGGTGAGAGTGAGTTACAAAGATAAGCATCGGCAGCCATATCATTGAAAGTCGTAAATCTTAAATTTGTAAAATGTGTACATGGAAATAAAAAGAACTTATATACCTACCTGTCTTCTAAGGACAGTAAAATAACTTGATCTATCACAAATGTACACTAAAAACTGGTACATGTAATCGTAAACACTTTGGCAGGTACAGCATAAAAATGGGCTATAGATTGCCAACACCTGAAGGTTGATCAGAACATACTAGGGACTACAGGAACGTACAGTACTTTTGCTTCCATACATGGACTCCTAGCTGGATTCTGTATACAGTGTATAGAAATTATCTTTTACCAAATGTAACGATAAAGTAAATATTGTCCCCGATGGAACAGCACAAGAGTTGCAGTTTCAGCCATTACTCATCTAAGCTTTCGAAACCAACAGAAACCCTGGCGGAAACCTACATTACACCCAGTATTCAATGGGTTTCCGCAATGGCAGAAACTAGTCATTTTGCTATGAATGTTTCCAGCTGAACTACGAGCTAAAATGGAAACGCATATTGATAATTCTTCAGTTGTAGAAACTTTGACCGAAACCCTAGATTTGTTAGTTATTTCAGTTTTGTAAACTATGCGGAAAACTCGGTATTGTCTGTTTCCCGGATACTGAAACCCTAGCGGAAACCTACATTACCCAGTATTAATTGGGTTTCTGCAAGAGCAAACTAAGTTATTTTGCTGTGCTTATTCTAGTTGTTGGTATCACACACACAACAATGGGGCCTGAGGGACTTGCTGATGCTGGCGACAAAACCAGAATGCCTCTAAATATCGACGTACATCTGTAACTAAACTGACTCGCCACAACAGTTTAGTTTTAAAGGCTTTCAGCAATAATCCCAGCCATCATATGGCGGCGGTCAGTAAATAATTGAGTCTGGACCAGACATCCCAGTAATCGACAACATGAGCATCGATCTGCGCAATATGGATTCGATGACCATGTGTCAACCAAGTAAGTGAGCCTGACCACCCCGATCCAGTTAGTCGCCTCTTACGACTGAAGATCAATTCTGACCATGGGTTACGTGCAGTGCAACACACACTGACCGTGTTGCGGCTCAACAATCCCATTAATTCAGTATCACACACACAGACATGTTCTCACAAGAGACAGCTGTCAGTTACCAACCAATTATGTAATAACTAAACTGGGCCCTGTTTCACAAAAGCTATCTTAGTGCTACGGCTGTTGTAACTCTATGGTAAAAGTATAGGAGATAAGCTAGTCGTAGTCCCTATGATCCCTCTGTGAAATGCGGCCCTGTATGACACTAATACAGGAAGGGACCTGTGAATGTAAGTCTTCTCACAACAAACATGGCAATTGTGGTCAGGAAACAAGACACAAATGTTCACAGGAACACACACAGACGCAAAACACGGTCCCTACATAGCAGTTATTATAGATCATGCATGCATATTGTCATACCACACTTGCTCAGTCGTGCACAATGCGACCCACTTCCTAACCCAGTGCTAAGAAGCAAACAGCTAAAAGTCCTGTGGACGAAACAGTACATTGTTTCTAAATAAAGCTCTTCACATATGGCTGACACATTGGGGGTTTATTCACGCGAGCAGTGGGAGTCTGGTAGCTCTACAAAGGGAGCTAAACACACTCACTACACGGTGCATTTTTCCTCTTGCTTCTTTTGTGTCAAATCATCATCTCCTAAGCTGCATACCAAGGGTTCATTTCACAAGTGCAAGGAAGGGACATGACACGTATTCCAAACCTGTATAATTATATTCAATGAAAGGGAATTCGGTTAATGAAATGAAGCGTATTTATTACGACAGGTGGGGTTAATGAACATATATTATTTGCTATAGCAGATATGGTTTGATAAAAGGGGACATACGTACATACATGTATTATGATGTAATATGAATTCGGTAACCTGTTCCCTTTAACCTGTATGAGGACGGTTCCTGGTCAGTAAGATACAGGGAGTTTACTACATTATCATGCCTGGAGTAGTTACACTCACTGCTGGATGTTTCCATACTGATTGTAATCTCTGAACATAAGTTGGCTTCATATTGTTGGTCTGTTTAACGCCGCACGTTTGTCTTGACCAGACAATCCAGCGATCAACTTAGCAATGAACATCAATCCTACGCAATTGGGGTATACGATGACATGTGTCACCACCCGGATCCCGTTTATCACCTCTTTACGACAAGCATGGATTACTGAAGACTAATCTCTAGCCCGGATCATTACACGTCTCAGAACATTAGTAAAGCATCTCCCTCTGTGAGATTCAGGGACTACATGGCCTTGGCCAGAGTATATAATAGAAGATGACTCCAATCGTTAATGGACAATGCAGACCCAGGGCAGAATTTTAATTTGGTTTCATCTCCTCGCTACGAAATAGTTGTCTGAATCCCCATTTCTTAAACTCGGGTCTTGTTTTTACTTCGTCATGCAATAAATGCTTCTGCATTGCCCGAAGTCCCAAAATATTTTCTGGTGAACTTTCCAACTCATGGCGTACGTGCATTGTGTTACTAAGAGTGAGTGAGTGAGTTAATACTTAACGTCACGGTAAGCACTATTGCAGCCATATCGTGACGTAAACAAACTCAGACACAATAAAAGTAGAAACATTTTGAAGATTAAAACCCGTCGACGATGGACGAGTAAAAAAGACTAGAGAATCACAGTTATAAATATAAAACTAGCTACAAAGTTAAAAATATTCCAACTCAAAGAAGACAATACAATATAAAATACGGGCTGCCAGATCGCCGACAGCTGAAGGTAGATCACATGCCCCAAGGCCCATGGGGATTTACATTGTTTTTGCTACCTGTATGGACTATATTGATTTCTATACTCCATCCCTTCCAGCCATTGGCGTTGATGCTGATTTAGCCATACATTAAAAAGCACAAAATACTACGATTAAAAACCTGGTACACTTAAACTGACTTGACTCTGAAAATGAGTTACATTACCCTCGCAGGAGGACAATAATAATTTTACGCTACTTCCAGCCACCTTTGAGGGTACAGCCACTAACAATCTCAGTTACTAATTCAAACTACCAATATTAAAAGATTTATCTATTTACAAATCAGTTAACAAGTCTAATTTTTTTAAAAAGGCAATAATTAAATGAGAACTTATATTACTAAAAAGATCCTTCATAGTTTTTACTTTGAGAATAGATATCCCTTGTGATGGAATATTCAACACAGTCAAGCAGTACAGTGTTACTAAGAAATACATAGACGATGGTGGGTGCAGGCGATAATAAAATACTGTTATACTAGTGACAATGTAAAACAACAAAATGTGTCATGTAAATACAACGCATCTTTTATTCTTGTCTTGGCCAAAGTCCTGCTAGGATTCAGAACCAAGAAAAGATTATGAAATCATTTGAACATTTGGGACGTTGTGAGGCGCTGATGTAAATACATGGAATTTGTAGGCTTTGCGGTGCCCACTTCGCTTTTCATTTCTCTAAAATACGTAATTAGAGATATTACAGAAAATGAGATTACAGATAATGAATCACAGGGTAATTTGGGTCGTCATGTAATTATCATCTACTCTGTCACCTTCTCTTTGTTGGGCAACCGCTACGCTGGTGATGGTGGACCGACTGTGGCTCAGTGCTGCACCAATGAGCAGATATAACGTTGACCCGATGACCACAGCGGGCCCTGTCCACTGACTTTGAAAGACTTGACAGCTTGCTACCATTAAGCCGTAAACCTCAAGTGGACAACTACCACATGCACCTGTATGCTTTCGCATACCTTCAATCCAATTGCTTATATCCCAGTTGTTCCGTATGGGTTAATGTTCCAAGTGCTTGTGATGGCGGATTGCTGACTGAGAATCCTTCTCGGCTGGGGACTACACTTAAAATTAACTTCTACCTTCCCCTTAAAGATACAAAGTGCAATTTGGAAAGATATTGAGACAAGTATTTTTTTTAGGAAATGACATTTTATCTTTGGTTAGAGTTGCACAGAGTAACCCTTTTCCTTTCAATCAAATTTGACTCATCTCGAAGTTACTGATAAGACGTCAATTGCTGAAACGAAGTCATGGTGGCGAATGGAACATTTGAAGATATCATATAATGGATTATGGATGACGCGTTGCGATTGTGTGGAAATACATACCTGTACTAAGGGACTGGAAATAGATACTGGCTAAACAACCCTGTGCCGCAGCTATTAGAGGCGAGAAGGAAGCTGTATTCGTCACATGCTTACCCAGCTTATGCGGTGGTCTGATGGTGACGGATAGCGTTCAGCATGTGATAAAAAATTATAATTAGTATGCATACCGTCGAACTTTGCTTTGATTAAGGGATGGAATACGAAGTAACAGTACGAGCACATATACAATGTGCAGGCTGAACTAGAAATAAGGGGCCCGTGAGATTAATGCATCTGTTTCAAATAAGGTATATGCATGAAGATTCAAATTGACAAGAACTGTTCCACTAAATACAATATGCAGCCTGAACTAGAAATAAAGGGACCAGTAAGACTGATGCATCTGTTTCGAATACGATATATGCACGAAGATTCAAAGTGAATGCTCTATTTAGAACTTCATCAGCTCGAGCATGTCTTCAAGTCACAAACAAGCTTACGTGCAAGCCTTTTAATAGAGGCAACACTCCAGCAATAACTCGAGCATTTTGTTATCACATTTCACAGCCTGATTTACAGTCGTGCAAGCTCTTTCAACGAAGACTTCAAAGAACGTTGAAGGACAAAAGTGATCACGGTTATAACATTCATGGCCTTGGTTTTCAGGTACACAACTCACGTGCCTTTGCATGTATTTACCAGGTGTGCCAACACTGGGGGAGGATAAGCGTGCCCATCGTAAAGTCATGGTATAATTACCGACTGTGATTCATACTTGTATAATTATGATTTAGTCGCGACCGTACAATAAAATGAGAGATTTCTTATGGTCGTTGAAATAGATGATGTTTCTCGCTTTACTTGTACCGGTGATAAAATGGGTTCCTTGATTTGTCAGACCGATAAATGAGGACAGGCAGAATTGATTCCCCAAGAGGAAAACTGCTCCTGGAGCGGGTCCTTGGTCAGGCGGTGACTGCTGACAAGAGTACAGATCCAGGGAATATGGTATTCAAACTAACGAACGTACATTCCATGAACCATTGTTTGCTTCTTGGTTAACGCTGCACTTAGGCAAAATCTCAGCAATATGGCGATGGTCTGTAAATAATCGAGTCTCGGCATGTTAATCCAGTGATCAACAGCATGAGCATCGATCTACGTAACTGAGATACAATGACATTCAAGAATGGATTTGGTTATAGCATTAAGCGCTAAGGCTTGATCAAGTTCACCGCCATGGCGTTGTGAGGCCCACAGTTTCCTATTGAGGGGAGTATAGCAGAGTTGGAATTATGTTGAATGCTCGTCTCCTTTGATATTACATTCTTTATTATATCATTATGAATGAATGCTCTCAATTTAAGTCACGTTAAAATGTCATCTGACTAACAAATATCATATAAGGGTGTTCAAATGTTTTGAAATGATACCTGACTATGTAACATATTCAGAACATTATCAAGTGTGCATATAAACCATTTGCAATTTATAGATGTTTAATTGATATAAATCAAATTAAGTTTTTAAACGAGTGGGTTTGCATGAAGACCAATTCTGACTCGGATCTTCACGGAGTTGTTCATGTAATGCGTAAATGGCACTGTTATGTACGACAATATAGCTGTCTTGGTCATCCATATCTTGCATCACCTTTAGCGCCGATCCCCAATACCCGGTCCAATAAAGGGGGTAACAGTTGTCAAACTTTGTACCGTATTATCTAGTTATCACATAATCCCCGGGTGATGAGATTAAACATAGTATCGTGATTAAGATGAATCACTTATTCGAAGCCAAGACCAGAGGGATGCTAAAATGATCAGAGGAACGCCAACCTCACACCCAAGGGAACCAAGTTTGTCCACATCAAATTATTTCCTCAGTGATCTATTCAGCAGTAAATTTAAAAACGAAATCTAAATGTGCATTACATTAATGCAAAAAACAAAACATCAAAACAACGATCGTTTTGAAAAAATATCAGTAAACGATGCAGCTTGGATCTTACCTGTTTCTGAGTAGCTTAAACGTGTGAATTATCACCTCATAACTAAGCTCCGTTCATAGCCACGGAGTTTAACGTTACCGTGTAATCCGCTGTTTGAGTCTCTTGTAGTACAGGCAATGTGTTATAACGTCTGGCCAATTTTAAAACAGATCACTTGAAGTTGAAATCATAGTCCCTGGCAGGGTGTGCGTTGATATGGGCTGGCAAGTAGTTGACAGATCTTGACCCAAGATAACTATTGCATGCAAATGCAACGCTACGTCTTAAGTCAACTTGTTGACGCTGACCTCAGTATGAGCAAGATAGGGGTCCCTAACCTATTGTGCCTCTCAAACAGGTGACGTCTACAGTGTTGTGTTGTCATCCACGTTTGGCCATGATGCGGAACAATTAAGGTGAAGAAGGTCACAAAGATTTCAAACGCTGTACCTGTTCGGGACTCGCACCTTGCTCTTCTTTTATATATAAACATTTCTGTCCCGTGTTGGTGATTGGGAGGTTTCCAACAGAAAATATTGTTGTGTGTTTGTTTCTTTGTTTCTTTAAGCAGTAATTAGGAAAAATGAGTCTGGACACACAATCTATTGACTGACACCATGAGCAACGGTCTACTCATTTGGGATACGATGGAATACATCAACACTCTGTGAGTCTGACCACCAAAACCCGTCAGTCGCCTCCCAGATATATGCGTTAAGCACCGTTCTCGTAGGTGACAGAACCCTTGGCTCGGGTAGGAGTGAGTTTATTCAATTGTAGCGCGGATCTTCACGGGTCGGGTAGGTAGCATAGAGGGAACATATACCCCTCTCATGGAACATGCACACGTAATCATATCACAATTTGGGCAACAATTACTTGGGTGACCACTGTAATAACAAATGACATTAGTTTTCAGATGAACTGAGTATGGATGGGAGTAAATGGTGGCATGGTGGGCGAGCTGGCTAGGGCGCCAGGGGCTACTGATCCAGCGAGCTTCAGGTTACGGGAATCGAGCCCACCTTTGATCGGGCGTAAAAACATTGGCGTCAACTTTGAGTGCAGACTTCCATTGTTGTCACAACCCCTAGTGTACAGTACACAAACCTGTGCACTTAAAAGAACCCACGAATCCGTTGGTATATGACCATATGATGGCCACATGAATATGCGCAAACACCTAGTTGCGGATACAGCAACGTGCAGTAAACTTGGACAAAGTACTGTGACTATGTGTCGCAGTCCACCTAGCTGTAAACAGGTACCTCGCAAGGATGAGACAGCCGCAATACCTCGGTGCGCTTAGTGGCTGCAAGAGTTGTATGACCCCGGGGAGTTGAGATTGATAAAAAAACGATGTGCCGTTGAGATTGACATCTAGTGATCGAGGGAAAAAATGTCAGCGCCTTGATCATGTACTAACTGCATGGCAATGTGCGCTATATAAATATCCTATAATAATAATAATATAATCACTGAGTGAGTAGTCCCTTGAAGATCCGGGTTAAAATTGATCTTCAGTAGCAGCCCATGCTTGTCGCAAGAGGCGACCCACGGGATCGGGTTGTCAGACTCGCTGACTTGGTTGACACATGTCATCGTATCCCAGTTGCGAAAATCGATGCTCATGCTGCTGTTCACTGGATTGTCTGGTCCAGACTCGATTATTTACAGATCGTCGCCATACAGCTGGAATATTGAGGCGTAAAAATAAACTCACTGGAGTGAGTTAAATGGTACCTACGCCATGCCTCATGAGTTAGTTAAGATTTATAGTCACATCGGCAATATTTCAGCCATACCGTGACTCGCACATATCGTGACTCGGCTTTAGTCTCGGGCTCATAGCTTACATGCAGATCATGTGACACGACACAATGCATATGATGGTTCACACAAAATGAGATCTAAAATATAAGTGACCTTGATTAGGAGATGTAGATTGTACGTTATTATAGCCGTGGTGCATAGAGTATTGCTGCAGGCTTCTTCATATGGAAAGTTCCAGATATCCGAGAACTTGCTATGATGTGTTACGGATTCATGATGCTAATGGTAAGATAAATTGGGGTTTTCATATCCGTAAGCTATTATTCAGGAAACCAGGCTTTCGCGTTTATCTGGATTACTCCATGTATCTGGATTGTGCTAATATCAGCGTCTTTTTTGAGTGGCTGAGATGTAAAGAAATAGAGGAGTCATGAAGTGGTGCCGATGCACAAGATTTCAAATTTGAATTTGTAGTCGTGGTTTCAAACCTATAATGGGCGTTGACAAAATGTATAATTATATCCTTCTAAGCACGTACTTGAGGGTATATTTGTAATTGTCGTAGTGCAGTACATAAGTTGAGTAAGTTCGGTGTATGCTTGGCTAAACGCAAAATGATGATCCCCAAATGGTTTCGTGCATAAATTGTAATTCACGTTCCACTGACGTCCTTGTCGAATGTTCTGCCGAGCAGAGAAATGTTTTACAGCATTAATATTATAGAATCCTCCACTGATAAATTATACGAGTTTAGTATGTCATGAACAATTCGTTCAGGTATCAACAATAGTATTTAAAAAGAAATCTTCCAAGATAAACGTTCATGTATAATTTCCGCAGAAGCAGCGCACTTGTGTGTGCATGCATTGTATATGCAGAACTACGGGCCATGTGACCTTAAGTGAACATAATCTTGTCACTCGTTTCCCAGCACTGCATTGCTGTGTGGGTTTACAACTTACTTCGTTTGTTGCATTAACTTCAAAACTTCAATTAGTCCTGAAGTGCGTTATATGAGAGAACAGATAGCCTTTATGTTCTTCTGCATAGTGGAGCGAGCAGAGAGTGATTTTAGTTTACGTCGACTCAGCAATATTCCAGCTATATGGCGTGTGGTCTGTAGATAATCGAGTCTGGACCAGTCAATCCAGTGATCAACAGTATGAGCATCGATCTACTGGGGTACGAACTGAGGTACGATAACATGTTGTCAACCAAGTCAGCTAGTCTGACCACCCGATCCGGTTAGTGGCGACAAGCATGGAACACTGAAGATCAATTCAAACCCTGATCTTCACGGGTGTGCATAATGGATATCTATGGATAAAGAAACACGTTATGTTTGCCAATTTTGAAATCAAAGGTTCGCATATTACAATGTGATGTTCGTCTACGTTGCATTTACAATGCGCAACTAATCTGCTTCCGATCTCTATTCAACTACGGGTAGCTGAGTGGTTAAAGCGTTCACTCGTCACGTCGAATACCCGGGTTCGATTTCCCATATGGTTTCAATGTATGAAGATCATTTCTGTTGTCCCCGCCACGATATTGCTGGAATATTTCTAAAGCGGCGTACAAACCATATTCAAATACTCACTATTCACCTAGTCAGAGACAGTAGAATTGAGACAAAAGTGCTCACTTACATCGGCCTGTTTGCCTGTTCCTTATTCACAAGAAAGTGAGTGAGTGAGTGAGTTAAGATTTAACGTCACATCGGCAATATTGCAGCCATATCGTGACGAAAACAAGCCATAGAATGAAAAGTAGAAACATTTTAAAGATTAAAACCTGTCGACGATGGACAGTAAAAAGACTAGAGAATCACTGTTATAAATATAAAACTAGCGCAAAGTTAAAATATTCCAATTAAAGAAGACAATACAATATAAAATACGGGCTATAGAGCGCCAACAACTGAACGTAGATCACCATACTAAGGCCCTTCACAAGAAAGAAGCCTACAGGTTATAAAAACCTTTTATGCCAAATGTATCATTCTTTGATTTTGCATGTATCTCAATTCACAAGACAGAAAATATTCGAGTGATCTAATGTCAATATTGTGGTAACATATGAACAATAATACTTTAAGGTGGTACGGCAAGTCCAACTGAAAAAATATGCTCACAGATCGCAGAAATCCAAGAGCAACAAACCCCTTCTTTTTTAAGTTCCCACTATGTTATTTAAAGTGTAGATAACTATCTTTTGCAATTTGAGTAAAATATTGAACTTACAATAAAACCAAAAAACCAACACTTTTGCCATTGTACTCAAACGCCAGCGGACAACTCATGAGAAAGGCTGTAACTGCACGCTTCATCAAGTCAAACAGTTTGCATGACAATATTACTCGAAAAAAAATTAAGACCTTTGCTTCATTGGATAAAGGTATATTTTCCCGTGGAAAACAGATGCCATCAACAGCTTGAACCAACCATCATAGATGTGTTGCTATGGAGATTGTCCGTGATGTAGATGTAGACAGTCCACTGGGTCATGATTCATCCGTTGATCCGCCCTCACTCGCTACCAGTCATAGCTGACCTACGGACAATTCACAGCTAGGATCTATCCTGGTAAACAGGTCTTCAGTTCAAGAACAATCCTACGTTCCAAAGTCACCAGTATAGTATATATACCGTATTCTAAGTATTCAGCGCCCCTCTGTCGCATACGCCCTTTATCAGAAAACAAAACGCAGCATTTAGGGCACCAACATTTGGTTTGTTAGGGTATACATACCAGTGTACAGTTAGGTGTCTAAATGTTAATAAAACCATACAGCATTTACTTAATATACAGTTCGCGCATAATACACGATTTCGTTGAATCAAACCAACATGTCAACCGCGATAGATCTGGCTTTTAATCGTCTAGCCGCCTACTTCTAAATGCACTTGTGGATGCAACTGATATTGAACTCAGGACAGAACATAGACCTGGAAAGAAAAATGAGAGTATTATTGATGGCGCAAACATAATACAAACACCATAATAAAACAGTCTAGAATTGAAATATTCCAAGGAAAGCAGCAAATAGTCAAAGTACAACATATAACGAAATGCAATTTAAGTTACCTTGTTTCTGTAATGTGCGAAGACTCGCCAGTAACGACCCTCTTTCACAAATTATTTACTAGGAATATTGAAACACAATGTCATGTTCGCAGAAACAAAACCCGCATATATATGTAGTTTATTGGGACGAGAAACTGCCACCTTATGTTTTGCGCATATGCACGTGTCAGCAGTGGACCAGAATCTCAGTCAATGACATTACATGTTCTTACCTGAAAATACGTAGGTATATTCATATATCCCACTTCCTTTATAGAAGAAACCTGAAAACATGTAAAAAATGCATCTGAAATAATAATGGACATCAAATATTTACAATGTTGAGGGAAATCCGTTTGACTGGAAGGTGTAGTCGGGTCATTAAAAAGCGGTAAACCCCTGTTCAAATCCACAAGAACTCTCTGCAAAGAGCAGAGTCTTTATACGATTTCGACTATATCACAAGCATGCGTTTATAAAACACTATCAAACAGCGATGATAACGGGTGCTTGAGAAAGAGTGCATACCCTGCCCAACTGGTCGCACACTTCATAAACACATGCAAGGGCTAGTCAATTGTTCACATGAAAACCATTTAGAAACCTACTAATGTAACAAATGGTCCATGACGAGTAGGATAAGAAATCATATTGTAAGAGTAGCGGTTTTCCCGCAATGGCAAAACACTCTTCATGAATATGTCTACTAGTTATAATTATATCAAATGTTTTGCTGTGTATATGGCAAAGTGGAAGGAGAGTATTGAAAGGTTTTCAAGTTCTGCTCCAGTAAGGAGCACTACCACCAAATACAGTCGAAGCCTGGCAGCACGGAAACACAAAAAAATACTTTGTTCCGAATTCCAAAATATCAAAAGGCACCAGTACACCACCAGACCCTATCTATGTGCCGATTTGGGTGAAGAAATAGTGAATGGTTTAAGGTTCTGCCCGGAAAGAGCACAAACCACCAAATTCAGTCGAAGTAGAACTTGTTGCCATGGAAACGCAAAAAAAGTATTTTATTCAGAATTCCAAAACTATCAAAAGGCACCAGTACACCACATGACCAATCTATGTGCCAGGTTTGGTGAAGAAATAGTTAACGGTTTCCAAGTTTTGCTCCGGAAAAGAACACTACCACCAATTTCAGTCAAAGTCAAACTTGTTGCCAAGGAAACGCAATAAATATTTTATTCAGAAATCCAAAACTATCAAAAGACACCAGTACACCACCAGATCTATATAAGTGCCAAGTTTGGTAAAGAAATAGAGATTGGTTTTGAAGTTCTGCTCCGGGAAAAGAGGAATACGCACGGATGGAGCGCATTTTAATAAAAACAACACCAACACCCCCACCCCCACCCCCATGTGGAGGATAATTAGAGTACATCAATCCTCAACTTTATCTAGCAGTGCTCCCGACAGTGATGTCAACATGATACGTATTTAAAATAACCCATTCGTGACATAGATCGATTTACTCAATTCAAGGAGAGACTATCAAGAGGGTGCAAACTTACTTGCAATAGGTGGTCCCAGCAAATGTCCACCTCCGATGAAGAGACTAACGATTCCGTACGAAATAGAAGCATTTGGTAAACCAAGAAGCCTAGTTGTCATAGGTCCAAGAAGCGAATATACGCCATGGCAATATGTCCCATACAAACAACTGAACACAAGCTGAGCATTGTAACAGTTGGGCAATAATGAGAAGTGTTCCATGTAGGTTGTATTGGTCGAGGAGGTACCGTGCCAATGGCCCAGTGAAGAGACCAGCTCCACCCCCGGCCATGGACACTCCAAAAGCAATAGGTCTTCTTTTCAGAAAGTAATATCCTGGGACGACTCCAGCAACATTTGATGCAAGACCTAAAGCCAATCCTGTAACAATAGCAAAAGGCAAATCAGAGGCCATAGTTCTCGAGTATCTCTCACTCACTGGGGCGGTGGGGTTGCCTAGTGGTTAAAGCGTTCAATCGTCACGCTGAAGAATCGGGTTCGATTACCCACGTGAGGGCAAGGTGTGAAGCCCATATTCGGTGTCCCACCGCCTAAGAATTACTGAAATATTGATAAAAGCGACATAAACCATACTCACTCACTCTGCAACACACCATTTATCTAGTTGTTCCAAAACATACCTAACGAGTGAAAGCAGGTAATATGCGATTATTCTAAAAAGAAGTTAAGATAAATGGCATTCAACTGACAGAGATATGTTTTTCCCACCCTTAGTTCGCAGCGTTAAGCATAAAATCGGTGTACATTTTAGCCACTATCATGGTCACAGTGGTGTATTATGTCGAACCCCAAAGGGGTCATATCTGGCATGACCCTGAACACAAACATGTCCATCATGTGGATGTTCGTGTAAAGATACAAATGAAAATAAAAAAAACCTAAAGAAATTTATTCACACTCTAAAAACCACACAGTTTCTGTTGCTAAGTTATAATTCACGTCTGAAATTGCTAATTCATGTTTCAAGTTTCAGCTTCCAGTTAAATTAAGTTAATTGCGGTTAAGTACATTGATGTTATCAATTACATCCATGTAGCTTTCAAGTATAACATTTGACAGCATGTCACCTCACAAAGAAAAACTTAACACGGAAGACCATTTCCTAAGCATACGTCCCAAAGCACTAATATGACTGGAAACGGTTGCGTTACCAAGATGTGACTCTTGTGGATAAAACGGTAAATGGAGATATTCCTACCTGTCACCAGTCCGTATGTGATTAATAACCCCAACACTGTTTGACAGAAGTATGCCGATGTCATCCCAATCAGCATCAACACCCCGCATATCATAGCTGTTTTTCTGGAGCCTAGTTTCTGATGAACCATACCAGCAACAGGGCCTGTTGAAATCAGTAAATCAGAGATTAGTGCTCTCGATTTTGGATTTGTGTGAATGTCAGATTCGTTTAACTCGCTTTTGAGAGAAACTGAGTCGTACCACTGCTCTTCGGCTTTGGAGTACGAAGCTCCTGAAGGGACATTTGCGTAATTAAAAATAGAAAAATAATCTCGTAATAACGACCTTTAGATCTCGTTATAACAACTTTCCAAACACTCGTAATAACGACTTTTAAATCTCGTTATAACGACTTTTGGTGGCGTTCATCTACTTCTGAATTGGGTCTTCTGCATGGACTGCTTGAACATAGAGTTCATGGTTGGGACCAACTTGATGAGCATCTGTTCTTTACAGTCCTGCATAACATCCTTGCTTCCCTTGTTTGATCTGTAGCCTGGCTGAAATATGCTTCCCTGACATAATGTGAACATAGTACATATTTTGAAACTAAACACCAATGCCACCTTTCTTCACTTTCTGAACTAATTTCCGTTTCATGTATTTGCTTTTCTTCTTTTGTGTATCTCATCATGATTAATATATACCGGTATAGTTATGTGTACTGACTTTAGCAAATCCTTAGTATATTTAGGTGTGAAGGTTTGTGCTCTGTATAAGAGGCCATATTATTTCATTATCACAATGGCCAAGTTATAGCAAGCAGTCACTGCGCATGTTTTACCTGGTACTTCAGCTTAAATGTTGTCCGCTTAAAGTCATATGGCTGCTATGGCAACTAGGGTCACTCACTCACTCGCCCACCCACACTTTCACACACTCGCTGTCATCCACTCACTCACTCATGGGCAGTGGGTAGCCTAATGGTTAAAGCATCCTCTCATCACGGGTTCGATTACCCAAATGGGGACTATATATGAAGCCCATTTCTGGTGTCTCCCGCGTGATATTGCTGGGATATTGCTAAAGCAGCGTAAAACCATACTCACTCACTCATTCACTATCACTCACTCACTATCTATCCCTCACTCACTCACACACTCCAATCTGTTCCACTCAGCTCAGCCACTCATTCACTATCGTACACTCACTCATTCATTATCGTATACTCACACGGCTCCGCTCTACCCTGCTCAGTCACTCACTCACTCACTCAGCTCATTCACATCCATCCACACAACAGAAACATTTCCTTGTCCTACTGATGTATTAGAACTGGATCAGATCTACAAGTTGCTGCTGGGGATCGATATTAATAATCCACATCACTCCATATATACACTACACTTGTTTTAAGAATCAACCAGAACTTAATAATTCACCAAACTGCATGTAACGAGAATTTGTTGAATAAATCAGATTTATGGGAGGGTTTGCTTTTGAAACATGTTTCCCACATGAGACATGGAATACTTCCTAATGTAGATAAGACTGAGGACAGCTGTCAGAATGTTTTTGAACCTTAAATTTGTTGTTTGGCCAACTTGGGTCTGCCTGCCAAATCTCTTTTGAAGACGTATATTCCTGTTCAGAGTGATTAAGAATGTATTACTGACTGACTGACTGAGCATGATGTTACGTCGTGTTTAGCAATATTCCAGCAATATCAAGGAGGGGAGACACCAGAAATGGGCTTCACAAACTGTACCCATGTGAAGAATCGAACCCTGGCCTTCCGGCGTGACGAGCGAACCACTAGGCTATCCCACCGCCTCTAAGACTGTATTAACCTATTCTAGGTTATATGTGTCCATATATTTGGGTATTAAAGAAAAGATGGATAATAATTTACAATAATAGTTGTCTAAAAGACACGTATTTTTTATCTGATGTTTATGTTAACTTCACTCTTGATATACTTGTCCTTATGGGTTTCAGTAGGTCTGTCATAAATGTTTGACTTATGATAGTCTCACAGGTCCCATCAGGTGAGAGAATCATAGTCTCACAGGTCCCATCAGGTGAGAGAATCATAGTCTCACAGGTCCCATCAGGTGAGAGAATCATATTCTCACAGGTCCCATCAGGTGAGAGAATCATAGTCTCACAGTTCCCACCAGGAGAGAGAATCATAGTCTCACAGGTCCCATCAGGTGAGAGAATTATGGTCTCACAGTTTCTATCAGGTGAGGGAATCATGGTCTCACAGTTTCTATCAGGTGAGATAATCATGGTCTCACAGTTCCCATCAGGTGAGAGAATCATGGTCTCACAGTTTCTATCAGGTGAGAGAATCATGGTCTCACAGTTCCCATCAGGTGAGAGAATCATGGTCTCACAGTTCCCATCAGCTGAGAGAATCATGGTCTCACAGTTCCCATCAGGTGAGAGAATCATGGTCTCACAGTTCCCATCAGCTGAGAGAATCATGGTCTCACAGTTCCCATCAGGTGAGAGAATCATGGTCTCACAGTTCCCACCAGGTGAGAGAATCATAGTCCCACAGTTCCCATCAGGTGAGCGAATCATGGTCTCACAATTCCCATCAGGTGAGAGAATCATGGTCTCACAATTCCCATCAGGTGAGCGAATCATGGTCTCACAGTTCCCATCAGGTGAGAGAATCATGGTCTCACAGGTCCAATCAGGTGATATAATCATGGTCTCACAGTTCCAATCAGGTGAGAGAATCATAGTCTCACAGGTCCCATCAGGTGAGAGAATCATGGTCTCACAGTTTCTATCAGGTGAGATAATCATGGTCTCACAGTTCCCATCAGGTGAGAGAATCATGGTCTCACAGTTTCTATCAGGTGAGAGAATCATGGTCTCACAGGTCCCATCAGGTGAGAGAATCATGGTCTCACAGTTCCCATCAGGTGAGAGAATCATGGTCTCACAGTTCCCATCAGGTGAGAGAATCATGGTCTCACAGTCACACTTATGCGACGTCAGGGTCTCCTCTCTTCCTGCCAATGGTTGGATATATTTATACACCAAGCCTCTGCTGTGCAAACCTTGGGATGCGACTTCCATGGAGGTATCAGGAAGGCAAGCAGGGATGCTACGCAGGATAAGACCAGATGCTCATCAAGTCGTTCCAAACCATGAACTCTATGTTCAAGCAGTCCATGCAGAAGACCCAATTCAGAAGTAGATGAAGGCCACCAAAAGTCGTTATAACGAGATTTAAAATCGTTATAACGAGTTTTTTAAAAATCGTTATAACGAGGTTTTTTTCTAGTCGTTATAACGAGATTTAAAGTCGTTATAACGAGATCTAAAAATCGTTATTACGAGATTATAAGTGGTTATTACGAGATTATAAGTCGTTATAACGAGATTTGAAGTCGTTATTACGAGATTGTAAGTCGTTATTACGAGATTATTATTTTTATTGTTGGTTACGAAAATGTCCCTCCAGGAGCTTCGTATTGGAGAACAAACGCCAATTGCAGGTCGTAGACGCTTATCACTTCTGAGAAACCTACGGACAGGGGTATGGTGCTGTCAGTCCTAGACTCCACCATGGAGAAACGAGACAGGGATAACAGATAAGATAACAGTATTCGCACAACATACGGACAACTCTTGTACATCAGACATCAGGGCCAACTACTCAGGAACCATTATTTGAAGATTGAAATGTATCTGAAGAACTTCATCAACTTCTTAGAATATATTCATTTAATCGATGTATTTGTCAAATATTTAAACGAAGAATGAACTAGCACTTTGTTTAATTTCAGTAAAACCAGAAATATTCTTGAAATACATAAGAAATAAGATTCACAAGGAAAACTCTAGGGGCAGTTGAATCGGTTTTACGATTCCTAAATTATGTTGGGGTTGTGTTCATACATTACTATCAGATAGTGATGCAAGTGAAAAGGGTGAGCACATCCTGCATATTAAGACCCGTAAAGGTCCGGGTTAGAATGAGTCTTCAGTAACCCAAGCTTGTCGTATGAGGCGACTAACAGGATCGGGTGGTCAGGCTCGCTGGCTTTGTTGACACATGTCATCGGTTTCCAATTGCGTAGATCGATGCTCATACTGTTGATCAGTGGATTGTCTGGTCCAGACTCGATTATTTACAAACCGCCGCCATATAGCTGGAATATTGCTGACTGTGGCGTAAAACATTACTCCCTCGCTCACTCCTGCATATTAATATTAATGACACGTGCACCCGTCAGAAACATATGCAACTGCTCTCCATGAAACAGACACAAGGAATGTCATGGCATAGTTAAAAAACCGGAAACAATATTATCACAAAAACCAACGAATACTCTTCAGAATATGATGTTGGCAACTTTAAAAACTGTTGATCTTAGAACTTTGATACATCAATATCTTGTGAGACAATAACTGTGATATCAAAATGATCAATGTAGAATGTGAATTCCGTTGGACAGAATCGGTCTTACCACTTAGAGAAGTAGTCCCAAATAACGTAGAACCAATCCAAGACGTTTTGTTATGTCATCTTCTATTTCTTCCATTATAGCGATATTTATCACTCCAAAGCTATATCCCATTAGTCCAATTGTAAAATGGATGCTGAACGACGCTGCCAGGGCCACCCAAGCATAACCATGGTCTACGTCTCTTGTAAACCCCATCTGCAAGCATAAAGCATACCTGGACAACAGCTCATTGCAGATATCATCTGCAAATATGCTAAAATATGCATAGGCATCAGACTAATGGATGCAGCGAGTCAATTGTAATGAATAATAGTTGCAACAGATTGGAGCGTCAATTACTGTTGTTTCCAGTTTTCAAATGATGGTATGGACCGGAGTACTTAAGAATTATCATCCTTTTAGTAGTGATACACTGCACTGGATAGAATACATTCTTTGAGCGGATTCGTAAGAAAACAATAAAGGGTAGACAAACAATATGTCAGGATGAGTGAGTATGGTTTCATCCCATTTATGGCAACATTTGACCAATATCACGACGTGGGAACCTGAAGTGGGCGAACTCAGGAGTTTGGCGTGACTATAACCATCAGACTACCCAAATGCACCGCCTGCCCCACGAAGGCTATCCGAGATCTTCTGGAGTCCGACTTGCAAAGCTATCAGGCGTTTCTGCGTGCATCTGACTGTGTTCTCAGGATTCAAGATACGAACTTGTGCTTCATTGAAGACTTTTGACCGTGACAAATTCTTACATAAATCCGCGCTTAGTGACTGAGAAGGAAGACTACAATCACGGTGAATGTGAGAATAAATCATTCCATAGCCACGAAGCAACGCCCCAAAAGACGCCTGATGCTTTCTAAAGCGACTCTGTTCAACGTAAGTCATTCATTTTAATCAGTGGAACTATTGGCAGCAACAACAATAGAATATGTATCCAAACGTCGCACTTGCGATATCAAAGAAGGTGTTATCCATAACGTTTGTCAATATTGAACCTTATACCGTGTGGACTATCATTCACCATGTGTGTTTATGAATGGCCAATGAAGTTAATCTGTGTACAAACCAGACACTCGGTATTTAACTGAGACTGAGTAGCACTGACAATGCACGTTACACCACGATCACCAGATTCGTTCTTTAACCGCCACATCCACACAATCACGTAGTGCAAATCACATGCTTCATCACAAATCACATAAACTCACTGGACATAAAGGACAGCCACATATGAAAATGGTTATCTGTGGTGCCAAAGTCAAACCACAGTGCGCCGCCTCAGAAATGATGCAGACGGATGCAGGCAGCCTTCAGCCCTTGTACCAGTGGCGGGAACCAAACTAGGGCTCTTGTTAATGGATATTACTGTTTGCAGAGTTGCTTTGATTTCTTTATGAAAATGGCCTAGAGGCGACATTTTTAGCTTATTCTTTAGTCATACTCTTACTGGTTAGTTATTGAATTTATTACCCACGTGGTCAACATATGGGAGTTGCATTCTAATCTCGTACGTCACACGTGTGTCGTATCGCGTTGACCTGTGTCGTAACGACTTGACCTGAGATTCTAACGATTTGATTGGATAACCGATGACCTCTCAGTTAGGTCATGTTGTGACGGAACTACTTTTTCATTCATAACAAACACGTGGATCCATTCATTCTACAACTAAATGCATTGTGGGAATGTAAACATCGCGAACGTTGCCGTGTCTCTGTTTTATTGTGAGTCGAACTGAGACATTATACCCGTCGAAAAAACGTAAATGCAATGTTTCCACCAGTGATGTTAGCCGAATGAAGCAACTGCAAACCAAGAAACGGGGTGCTACGGAGTAGTTTACTGTAGGAGGCTGTACGAGGCGAAGACAACTGACATGCATCGTGACGTCGGTTACCAAGGCAGTGACGTCATTACAGTGACGTCATGCAAATATTGTACTACAGTACAAAACTCTTCCGCAACCTCTTTATGAAACCGGTTTCGGTTTGAAACCAAAATATTAACAAAACTACGTTATTTTGTCAATTTTATGCATGTAAGACGTGGGTAATAAATAAAATACCACACTCGGTCTCATTACATACGAATTATACGAAACTCGTGACCTTCCTATGTTATCTGACCTCGCTTTCGCTCGGTCAGATACCATAGGAAGGACACTCGTTTCGTATAATTCGTATGTAATGAGACCTCGTGTAGTATTCTCTATTTATGTGAATAATAGCGACAAAACCCTGTGTTTTCATATTCATAAAAAAATCTTTGCTGGGGGAAGGGCCCAGTGTAAGATTCCAACTCTATCATGAGCATATTATGCGTCAGAATTTGATATTGTCTCTTTATTTCCGCGATGAAACTTTTTTTTGATTCCTCAAAAGTCATTACATTATCTGAGAATATTTTGGCAAGAGTCGTATGGCGCTCGTTAAAATTTTCGCAGAAAGAGCATGCTCGATTTTACCTCAAATTGTGAAATGCAAACACGTTATTCAGATAAGCAACATACTGCTTGTTTACCAAAACGGTTCCACATCTGGACATAAATATTTTTAAATCAATGTTGATGCTGCAGGAATATTGCTTGGCAATTTGAAAGTTCAATAAAAGGGATAAAGCCTTAACCTCTGCTGAAGGTCGATTGTGCTGTCATCAAATAACAATAATACCAAGTGTTCGCGAAAAGATTAGCTATCTTGACCAAGTGTTACAAACACACACAAAGGGGTGTCGACAAAATTAATGCATTAAGAACAAGTGAAATCTGGCAACTGCTTTGGACATACTTTTTTGTCACTTATGAATCAGATTTGGAAAGGGCCTTGACGCTTCTACCGTAAAAAGTTTCAATCTTTAGAATAGAATAGAATAATACTTTAATGCCTTTTTCAGGAATTTGTGTTACATCAGCAGAGCTACTGACACATCAGAGAGATGCAAAACATATTTACATAAATTCATTGATTTAGGTATCTTCACATTTGTTTAAGAGATATATGGTACTTGGAATAAAGGATGTACGGGCTCTCTTAGTTTTCACAATTGCAACTTTGTAGCGGCGGCCTGAAGGGAGGAGGTTGTATTCCCAATTTAAGTAGTGAGTACGGTCAGATATAATTTTGACAGCTTGATTCACGAGTTGCCGCTCATATATTGATGATAAACATTCCAATCTGACTCCAGCGATTTTACTTGGAGTGTTAACAATTTTGTCTATTTTAAATTTGAGATAACTGAGAGTGACCCGTACCAACAATGGAAGGAAAATGTTAAAATACCCTGAATAAATGCTGCATAAAAAGATGACATCACAGATGGGTAAACATTAAAATATCTCAGTTTACGCATGAGATGAAGACGTTGTTCACACTTTTTGTATAGGGCTTCAGTGTTAGAGTTCCAGTTCAGCTTAGAGTCAATGAAGGTTTCCAGATACTTATACTCCGACACTGTCTCAACACATTCACCGTTGATTATCACTGGAAGCATTTCTGTGGGCTTACTCCGAAAGTCAATTATCAGTTCCTTTGTTTTTGTGACATTTAAGTGTAAGTGGTTTTCTGCACACCAAGTGGTGAAATGATTAATGTCCTCTTTATACAGTTCTTCAGAATCAGTGTCGTTCAGTTTGCCGTCAATTGCTGCATCATCTGCGAACTTTACAGTTGAACAGGTTGAATTCGAGCGTGCACAATCATTAGTGTAGAGGGTGAAAAGAACAGGAGATATTACATTGCAGCCATGTGGTGCACCAGTGTTGGTGGTCCGTTTACTCGATACAGTCCGTTAACTTTCACGTACTGCTGTCTGTCCACAAGAAAGTTTTCGATCCACTTGATGAGGTATTAGTTAACGCCTATGTCTAACAGTTTCTGTATAATGATATGTGGCTTGGTGGTGTTAAACGCAGATGAAAAGTCAGAAAAAGAGAATCCTGATGCATGACCTAGGTGTCTCTAGATGTTTATAGACATTATTAAGGAGTGACAGTCCTCTCCTTGACCTGTAGGCAAACTGAAGCGGGTCCAGTATGTCGGCAACTTCCTGTCGGAGATGTCCCGGCAAGATGCGTTCCAGCGACTTCATTGCTATAGATGTGAGAGCAACCATAGGCCCTCGTGTCTTTGCGGGGATTAAAGATAGCTTCACAGTATACATCGGGGGTCATCTCAAAAACATTATTTTTTTAATCTTTAATCCTCGCAAAGACACTAGGGCCTGTGAGAGCAACTGGCCTGTAGTCGTTGAGTTCTTTAGGTTGTGTCCTTTTAGGAACTGGTACAATTTCTGATGTTTTCCAGACCGAAGGAATAACGTGTGTATTCACTGAGAATTGAAACAATCTAGTGAAAACTGTACACAGTTGAAGTCTGCACTGCTTCAACACAATGCCGCCAAGGTTGTCAGGTCCTTTTGCTTTCTTGATGTTAATTCTGGAGAAGCTTTGAATGACGTTAGCTTCTGATATATGGATACGACTTTCACTATCCTGTACGGCTTCACTAACTTGAGCTCTCTCATTGGTAAAATCGTGACTATGAAAGCGGCTGTAGAAAGTGTTTAGTGAGGCCTTGAATGTTGTCACATTTTCTAACAACTTCTGACAATAATCGCAAGGCAATCTTCGAAGCTGATGTTGACACGGCTTACTCGCTTGTAATTTGAGTTGGATTAGAAAGTTGATTTTATCCGGTGGAGAACATTTATGCATAGACCTAAATACTAAAGATATGTGGCTGTCTTATGTACAGTTCAGGTAAATCGGTGAAAGGGAATTGTCTATTTGATGGCTATTGAACGACGTCGAATAGCCTATATTTCAACATTCCTATTCATATGCATAGAGAAACAGATTCGCAATGACTGGAACCTATGTGGTACCCATGGGAATGACAAATGCTTGTCTAAGTGTCACACCTTAAAGTCTTTTATCTTGTCATAGAGTCCGATGTGAAGTAGTTTGTCTTCATGACGGATCATGCACATACTATAACATATGGAACACAGGAAGAGGTCGAACTGGACCTCAGCAGAAGGGTGTTCACTATTTGTTGACTATTGGACATCTGATTATTATCAGGTTATTGCCACAAATGAAGCTACAACTCGATTTATTGCCCGTGCTACCTTGTTTTGACTTAATATTCCGTAAAGTGTCCTGAAGGTAAAAATGTTGCCCAATTGATCAAATACGGAAGCTCCTCCTTGTGAGATTGTATATCTCATGCATGAATCTTTGTACAACACCATCACATACAAATGCATTTCACTTGAATTATGTGGACAATGTCCTGTTCTCAACTGCCATAGTAGCAAAATTAGTTTCATCTTATACCATGTGTTACTCCATTCACAAACCAATCATTTGTGGGATTCTTTAGTGTAAAGGTTGAAATCTAAATATCTAGTACAGAATCAGTCCACTCTGAGAGTGTGACTTCCAATCCTTATTATTATTATTTTTTTATTATAGGATATTTATATAGCGCACATATCCACGCACTAGTGCATGCTCAAGGCGCTGGTATTTTTTCCCTCGATCATTGGATGTCAATCTCAACTGCACATCGCATTATCAATCTCAACTCCCTGAGGACTTTACAACTCTTGCAGCCACTAGGCGCACCGAGTTATTGTAACTTTCTCATCCTAACGAGGTACCCTTCACAGCTGGGTGGACTGGGACACATAGTCACAGTACTTTGTCCATGTTTACTGCACGTTGCTATACCCGCAACTAGGCGTTTGCACGTATTCATGTGGCCACCATCTGGTCATATACCAACGGATTCGTGGGTTCTTTTAAGTGCACAGGGTTGTGTACTGTACACTAGGGGTTGTGACAACACTGAAAGAGTCTGCACACAAAGTTGACTCCAAGGTTTTCACACCCGGTCACAGGTGGACTCGATCCCGACACCTCAACCTCGCTGGATCACTAGCCTGGCGCCTTAGCCAGCTCGCCCACCGCGCCCCCATCCTGGATGGGACATAACCCAACAAAAGTACTAGAATCTGTACTTTACTGAGAAAGTGTAACCCCAAATATGACATGTGGTACATTTCACAATTTTTAAATGGCATTGTGTATTTATAACTTCATTTTCATATTCGTCAACACGTTGCAGTTAACTGGCTCGTATGTTTTCGTATATGAAGAGTATCGTAGCAAGACTCTGGGAAATCATCATACATGTATTACAGTGATTTGGTAATTCCAACATAAATTGTCGTCCGACTGGCGCAAACTCCACAACGACAAATTTACACAGGCGTTTTATGACTATCTCTACTCGCAATGAAAACCACAAGAGCAAATAGTAATACACAGGTTTACAGTATTTGAATACTTACATTTATGCATATACGATCCGTGAACCAACCAACGCCCTTCTGTGTACTCAGGTGAGTGAACACGACAATGTTTATATACGCCGGTTTCGGGTATGACGTCACACATCAACGGCGTTGTACATATATAGTATTGTCCTTGATGTGGCGGGTTATGATTGAGACTATGCACGGTCAAGTAATCATGTTACTCATAATTTCAATAAGAATTCGGATTTTGTGTACAGACTATATTTGCTCCATTGGTTTCACTGTACTTTGCGTTGAGGCTAGACAAGGGATCAATATTAACTGAACAGTTGAGCAGTTTAATATTATCTGTTTTGAACAAGCTTGCAAAACTGATGTCATGTTGCGTTATAAAATATTAAAATAGTTACTAAGCCACATGGTACATTATATCATCAAAGTTATTGGACGCATGAGCTCACTGCAAGTTTTCTTCCCATGATTTATTCATCCGTTTGAACGATGCATATTGTTTACTTCACTAAATAGTATGTGAACTCTCAACAAGCATACATACATGGGTGCCTCAAATACAATAACCATATTGAAATACCCAGCAGGACGTAAGCGTGACGAAATGGAAATGTACCGGAGCGTCGCATTGTGACAATGTGTTGTGAATGAATGCTCACTCCGCTAGTCAACTTGAATGTGGACACGCTAGTCCACTTGAATGTGGAATGTTAGCCGACTAGAAACTATTTCATGACTACAGCATGTGACAAATACATCACTGTATATTCAAAGATGTGTATTGTATGCATCTCCGTTCATACATGTGTTGAAGCGGAGGATATCAAGTCTCGTTTCTGTTAACTTGACGTTGGCATATAAACATTGTGACAAGAAAACAGATGAGACAAAATAGCGGTAACATACATGGACGTCCAATGAATGTCTACTTGCCCTTTGTGTTTCACCCTGCAATGTCTCTCCTGTTGAGGCTCTGTGAAGCTAGCACGTTTGAATACGTATGTGAGACAGCAAGGCAATGTTTATGTAACATTACCAGCTGTCAGTAGAGCCTCAAAAGGTTCCATGACACTGAAGAGTACGCAAACAGTATCCACAACATTGTCACTAGAATATGACGCTCCGTGGCACATCATAAATAACCTTTGTTGCGGTCAAATGCTTTAGCTATATTTAGATTAAGATCATGTGATCTAGGGTAAGTCACATGACTGTAAAGAGGGAAGATAACTTGGTAACAGAGGCATGTTGTACAGTTTCAGTGTGGAGTTCAGTGTTGCAATACGTTTTTTCAACCGGTTACAGCAGAAGTAGCAGAAAACAGTGTACACAGATAAAACACAGAATAAAATTTTCTGTGTTGGAACCACGGAAGTTGTTAATCGATACAGACATTTGCAGGGGTGACAACCTATTTAATATCTAATAAGTGTCGTGTCTGACGTGGGTTACCGGTTTTATGTTGTGCAAAGTTCTCTTGGTATGCCATACGTTTACACGCCAGTATCTGGTGTTATGGTGACGTGGATCAATTCATCAGAAACATTGTCCCAACTGACGTTAGGGCGTTAGTAAACCATATTACAGTTACCTACTACTTGTGGCCGTTCCCATTGTTGGGGGAAGATTGTAGCTCTGGCGCTCCACTCGCTTGGTCCGTTGCAGGATGCAAAGTCAAGGACTGAGGGGTCGGGCGACCGTGACTCCTAACTAACCACATTGCATTCATGTACTGGGACACATACATTCATAGATAAACGCAACACCAAGTTATACTCACATAGTTTTTACACTGTCTCAGTCCATCTATAAATACAACTTTACCAACATACAGGGTAGGCTCGTGCCACACGGGGCAACTGAATGGCGTAGACTGGCTTCCGTCACATAAAAGCGAGCACCACTTGCTCAGTGCCAAACCTGTTTTTTTTTTTGGTTCGACTCTGACTTGATCTTAATCACATGTTTCAACTCGTCGGTTTGATTCGTTAATCCTGTATCCGTCCTAGCACTAATGAATATTATGATTGGAAAAATATCGGTAAGTACCGTTCGGTCACCCTCCCCTTTTTATTGATCTGTTATTGTGATCTGTCTCTCACGACGGATATATTTCTAACTTACGGCTAAACGCCATTCTCCAAACAGTGTCTAACCGTTATCACTCATGAGCCAAAGAACAAATTTATGTACGGAATCTGATGTAATTCTCTTACTGATTTAGGGATGCATTTTTACCTAATAACAATATACAGCGTGATACCACTGATAAAGTGGAGCTCTGAAAAGGGTGTGTTTGGTATTTCTTCAGGACTTGAAAAGTCCAATATATAATAGCTGTCCCTACATACCGACTGGTTGTATGTAGGCTGATTGTACTAAAGTGTCAGGAAGTGTTCCCGAGTTTCGGGGATAATTTTAAATCCCATTTCGTTTTAATGTTCCTTTTCCGTTTTATGTCCATTCCTAGTCCTACCTTTTATTGTTGTGACCCTTGCCATTCATCTGAACAATGTGCTCTTATCCGCTGAACCTTGTTCGATGTACTTTGTGTAAAGATGATGTAATTAAACAGCTGTCAAACTGAATCAAATCAAATAGTGGCTTCTAAACAAGACACTGATTCGCGCTGCATTCTGAATGGTTCCGCGCATGCACAATGAATTTTTGCACTAAGAAGTTACCCTGTGCAATTGGTAATCGTTATATATCCTTTAATCTATTCTGAAATTAAATTCTATTTGCGAATAACAATGACGGTCACATACATTCCTTTCAATGCTTAATGGCAATTCATATTCAAATCGTTGATCAATCTTGACATGCATCAGTCTGAACTCATTCCTATACAGATGTTGAATATCCCCACATATGGCATGTACATTTGTGGCTTAAGTTTGCTCAAGTTGTGAGGACATCTTAAACGAGGTATCCCGTAGGGGACCGGAGCAGAATGCACCCCCACGTCGCTAGTCACATTGGTCGCTCTGCAGCTGTTTTGGGGGCATACATAGTTATGCTGCTTCATGTTGATGTTTCTTTTTTCCCGTTTCAGTTTGATAAGTTTTATTTTTTAAAATACAAATACTAAGATTAGCGTTTTAAAATGCGCGTGTCTCCGCTCTCTCTCTCTCTCGTTCTACATCACCGGGGCCTTACACGTGACATCAGTCTGTCTCATTGTGACAGAACCATATTTATTCCCTTCCGCCCTACTCTTTCTGCAATGCAAAAATCTTAATTAAGCAAGTCCAAATTTCTTCTGGTTTGGAATCCCTAAGCTCATTGGTGCTCCTTTTCAGCTCATATGGAGTTATTGTTTTGGTTGGCTTGTTGTTTAACGCGATACTAAGGTGCCAGGTTCCTATAATTATGAGTCAAAATTAAAAGCATACCTTTTTCTGATTTCCCCTATATTAGAACACTGTTCTTAGGCCATTAGCCAACTTGCACTTTGTATAGTCTTGATAATTGATTTGTATAGCGCCTGGTTTCCAAATTAAACATCTGCTCAACGGTGCTTGTTGAATGAAGCGGAATAAAGATAAGTCTTCAGATGAGTTAGAAAAGAGAGTTTTTTTTCTAAATTCCAGTGGTAAGAGCATTCCACAGTCATGGGGCTGCAAAGCATAGAGCCACCTTTGTTTTCGTTTTAGGAACATGAAGTAGTTTATCATTGGCTGATCTTAAAGCTCTTGTGGGTTGGTAGCGATGTAACATGTCCTTTCTATATGTTGGGTTTTTTTCATCATTTAGCGGTAAATACTGATAGAAAGAGTCTTGAAAGTATTGTGGTGCTCTTCAGGTAGCCAGTGGAGTGATTTCAGGGTGGGGGTGATATGGTCAGTTCTCTTGGTACCAGTCAGCATCCTCGCAGCATTGTTAAGCACTCGTTGCAGTAGTTTGATGTTAGCGCTATACAAATAAATTAGCATTCATTCATATATTTTGCTAGATTAGTAATAATGTTAGAGTTTGGCGTTGACATCAAATATTAAGCTCTTGGAAGGCGGGATGTAAATACAACATTGCTTTGATTTTCTTAACTGTACATAAGCTGGTCATGCTAACAGAGACTGGAATTCAGTTACTAAGTGTCAAATGTCGAGGTGTTCGAAGCGAGAAAGAACAGTTTTGAATTTTTACAGTTTATGGAAACTATAAAGTTTGCATAATAAGACATTTTGTGGCCAGCATGTAAATCGCCGTATCAAATCTGTTGGAAGTTGTCCCTCAAACGGAGAACAGAGATGTACATTTTTATTACTGCACCTTAGAAATAGGCACATGCCTCTGAGCCCTAATCTACACAAACAATGTCCAATTTATCCGACCTTGCTCGTCACACAAGGACATCTTGTAGCATTTCTTTGGTATACAGCTCATTGGACGTCCATGTATGTTACCGCTATTTTGTCTCATCTGTTTTCATGTCACAATGTTTATATGCCAACATCAAGTTAACAGAAACGAGACTTGATATCCTCCGCTTCAACACATGTATGAACGGAGATGCATACAATACACATCTTTGAATATACAGTGATGTATTCGTCACATGCAGTAGTCATGAAATAGTTTCTAGTCGGCTAACATTCCACATTCAAAACATTTAACCAGTACTATTATAGCACGTATAGCTGATTGTGTACTTATCACACCCACATAACACTGTGTTGTTAGAGGCACACAGATTTAGATTAAAGAGCCGTGCACACGAGTACACTTACACTGTATTCAACTTTTCTACCAATTCCCAAACTTTTACATCATACAGGAATACTGGCATTACATTTGCCTCGAATATGTTCTTATAAAAATCTGTTGAAAACCGTTGCAACGAGCCTGAAGTGCTGGCCTGAAGTGCTATATCATCTCGTCCGTTTTACTAAAATAATTATAAGGCCTACTGGGCAACCCCACATAGGTGTAATAAGGATCACCCCTGCATCGCCTTTATAGAACTGGCACCCGTGAAGAGCCTCCTCCCGTGGTGGGTGCTGGGTAACACTAAGTGCTCTTCAAACTCCCGTTGTGGACCCGGAGGTATATTTGGTCCGCCAACCCGTTTGCCGTGGGTTGCGCCCCTGTGTCAGTGGAGGACGGGAGTCTGGTGGTTGAGGGCACAGGAACCAGGACCAGGTGTTCCTGTTGTCCAACACGCCACTTTGCCCCTTACTTCACGTAGACGGGTGGTAGAATGGGCCCTGTTCTACTAATCGGCTGGTCATGCCAGGGCATGTGCATAGTGAGTGTTATTGCACAATTTTGATATATTATTTGGTCTTGGCTATTTAAAGTTACAGTTATTCATGATTTTGTATTGCCTAGAGTCCTCTAAATTCTGAGTTTCTTAAGACTAATGTCATGGGCCAAACCAGCCTGACATTTGATCTTTTAGATTTCTTAGCTATTTATGTCCTTATTTCTGGAGTATAACATCCCTGTAGCCCTGGTTTTGCAGTCTGGTTTCCACGGCAGCACCGTCCTTGTTGACACTCGATGGCGGGTGGGGAGCAGGGATGCGGAACTATATTCTTCTACCATGGCTAAAAACACTCAATCTGGTTCGTCAAAGACACATAAGCGGAGACATCTTTCTTCTTCGTCTGATGAAGAGGTATCTTCTTTCGTGAATGATGCTTGGCCAAGGTTTTCGCTTATATCATCTGATGATGGGAATCCATTAAATATTAATCTTTTGCTGTCTCCAAGGACATCCAAGGTGTCTGCGGAGAGGTGAAGAATGTCACCCGCCTCCGAAACCTTTCAGTTTTGGTAGAATGCGTACGGAGGCAGCAATCTGTCAATCTGCTGGGATCACCGCAGTTTGTGAATGAGGTTGTTGTCTCAGTGCATAAGACATTGAACACTTGCAGGTCCCGTTGTTTGTCAGACATGACAGAAGAGGAGATTGTTGCTGAATTGAGAGACCAGGGCGTGACGTCTGTTAAACGTTTTACGAGGAAACAGGATTCAAACGTACTAAAAACACACACTTACCATTTTACATTTGGTATGACTGTGCTTCCCAAGTCTACTAAAGCTGGATATTGTAATATCGGAGTGGAGATATATGTACCAAATCAAACTCAGGTGTTACAAAAGCCGAATGTTTGGCCCTGGTGCAAGGTCTTGTACCATTAAGTCTGTTTGCTCACGCTGCAGTGGAGCTCACGAGAATACCGATTGCACTAATGACTTCAAGTGACGGTGTCAACTGTAGTGGTGGGCATCTGGCATCATCAAAATCCTGCCCAAAGTTTGAATGCGAGACCAAAATTCTCAAAATCAAGTGCACCAATAACATCTCATACTTTGAGGCCAAAAAAACTAGTTAATGCACAGTCAAAACATTCTACTGGTCTGACATATTCCGAAACAGTTTCATCTTCTTCTCCAACATTTGGTAGGAAATCTACATCAGTTTCAACTTCCTGTCAAACTGTGTTGTCCTGGGTCAATGAAACTCCCATAACACAAGACTTTCAACGTTCTTCAGCCTTGCAGAGTGAGGAAACACAACCAGAAGATATGCTTTCAACTCAGACAACAGAGAGTGTTGCCCCCCTTTCCAGTAAAGAAAAGAACAAAATGAGGAAAAAGACTAAAGCACTTCAACTCTTTGAAGAGTCTCCTAGTTTTACGCCTGTGCTGGTTCAAAATCCATTTCAGCCACTGGACATGGAGATCACTCCTTCACGTGCAGGGGGCGGGAGTGGCGCTTCCACGCGCTCACGATCTCAAGTTAAACCTCCCTAAACATTTTATGAACTTAATACAATTGGATTGCAGAGGCCTTAGGAACAATTTTAATGATCTACAATTATTATCACAAGATTTTACACCTTCGGCTTTTAGTCTACAAGAGACAGGTACGTAAGTCCCAAACACTTTCAAAGTCAATTTCGCACAACCATACTTTTTAATCGTAGTATGTCTGTTATTTTAACTTTCGGCTAAGTCTTCCTACATCGCCAGCGGCTGAAGGGATGGTGTAAATCCAGCTATGGTCCATGCAGGTAGCAAAAGTAATGTAAGTCCCAATTGTTCCTAGTATGGTGATCTGCCTTTAGTTGTTGGCGATCTAAAGCCCGTGTTTTATATTGTATTGTCTTCTTTAATTAAAATCTTTAGTTTGACATGCTAGTTTTATGTTCATATATTTGATATTCTAGCATTTTAACTGTCCATCGTCGACAGGTTTTACTGTCTAAAATGTTTAAATTAATTTCGTCACGATATGGCTGAGATATTGCCGATGTGACGTTAAATATTAACTCAATCACTCTACAAGACACATATCTGAAATACAGATAAATTTGAATTACGTCGGTACGTCATTCTCACCTCCAGGTGATAGAGCCACCGGCGGCGCTTCTATTCTAGTGAAGCAGGATGTTATCCAGAGCCCGGTTCCCCTTAGAACTAATCTTCAGGCTGTTGCTGTCCGTCTTACTTTATATGTAACCTTTACTCTTTGTATATTTCTCCTTCTTCTGCTCTTCAGCAGTCCGATCTTCAGGATCTATTCGACCAGCTTCCCAAACCCTGTATCATAATGGGTGATCTCAATGGCCATAACCCTTTGTGGGGAAGTGCCGATATTAACAATAAAGGGAAAATCCTTGAAGACTTCATTTCTAATAATAATTTATGTCTCTTCAATGATGGTTCAGCCACATATTTACACCCTGGTTCGGGAACTTATTCTGCACTTGATCTGTCCCTCACGGACCCAAATATTTATAACGAATTTTACTGGTCAGTACACGATGACCTGTGTGGAAGTGACCATTTTCCCACAATCCTTTCTACTATATAAACCCAAACGATGATCCACCAACAACAAGGTGGAATTTTAATAAGGTCAACTGGCCATTATTTCAGACACTGTGTGCTGACAAATTAAAATCCAACCTTTCTGTTAATGTTCCAGATCCGATTCAGTTTTTCTCTGATAAACTGAAAAACATTGCCGATGAAACTATTCCTAAGGCTTCTGCTAAACCACATATTCGTAAACCATGGTTTACTGACGATTGTACACAAGCTAGAAAGTGTATGAAGAAGGCAGAGAAATACTTTCGCCGCCACCCTACAGTTCACAATTTAAATAATTATAAAGTAAACAATGCCAACGCTCGGCGTTCTTTTAAACAAAGTAAACGTCAGTCATGGAAGAACTTTGTATCAAAGATTAATTCCCGTACACCAATGACGAAGGTATGGAAGATGATACAGAGAATCAAGAGCAAAGGTAGAAATTCAAGTGTTCATCACCTCAAAGATGGCCACGATCTTTTAACTGATAAAATTGACATTGCAAACAAGTTGGGTGAAACTTTAGCTAGACATTCTTCTTTATCAAACTATAATCCAAAGTTTCAGAAATATAAAGATCATCAAGAAAAACTAAAATTAACTTTCATTCTGATAATGGTGAAGATTATAATGAAGTATTTCACTACATGAGCTGAATACTGCCTTAGCGCAAGCTCATGATACAGCAACAGGTGCTGATGATATCCACTATCAGCTCCTGAAACATTTACCCAATGCATGTCTTGAAACACTTCTGAACATTTGTGATAATATTTGGACAACAGGACACTTTCCTCCTTCGTGGCGTCATGCCATTGTTGTACCACTACCTAAGCCTGGCCGGGATCATACAGATCCATCAAACTACAGACCTATTTCACTAACTAGCTGTGTTTGCAAGACCATGAAAGGCATGGTCAATAATAGATTAGTATGGTTTCTAGAATCCAATAATCTTATTACTTACATTCAATGTGGTTTTCGCAAAAATAGAAGCACTATTGATCATTTGGTTCGACTGGAATCATTCGTTAAAAATTCCATTGTAAATAACCAGCATGCTGTATTAATCTTTTTCGACCTAGAAAAAGCTAATGATACAACATGGAAACATGGTATTTTAAGAGATTTACATGACTTTGGTTTGAGAGGCCGTTTGCCTCATTTTATATCACAATTTTTAGCAGACAGACACTTTCAAGTTCGTGTTGGATCAACCCTGTCTGACCATTATAATCAGGACCAGATGATTCCACAAGGCAGTATTTTGTCCGTTACTTTGATTTGCTTAAAAATCAATAGTCTCTCAAAAGTATTAAATGACTCAATAGATGGGTCATTGTTTGTGGATGATTTTAACGTTTCATGTCGTGGTAAAATATGCATACCATCGAGAGACAATTGCAGATGTGTCTAAATAAAATTCATAAATGGTCACTTGAGAATGGCTTTAAATTTTCACAGATAAAGACCAAATGTATACATTTCTGTCGGAAATGTAAGCCTCATAAAGATCCCAAACAGTACATGGAAGGCTCTGCAATTAACGTTGTAAACAAAGCCAAATTTCTGGGACTGATTTTCCACAAACATTTGACCTTTTTACCACATATTAAGTATTTGAAGACCAAATGCCTGCAGGCATTAGATCTATTAAAAGTCGTGTCCAATTCAAAGTGGGGAGGGGATCAAACTACCCTCCTTCATTTGTACAGATCACTCATCCGGTCAAAACTTGATTATGGCTCCATCGTATATGGTGGAGCCTGTAAAAGCAATTTGAAACTACTTTATTCTATCCATCACCAAGGTCTAAGACGTTGTCTTGGATCTTTCTGAACTTCTCCTATTGATAGTATTTACGTTGAAGCTGACGAGCCTTCTCTAAACCAACGCCGTATCAAATTGTCTTTGCAGTATCTTACTAAACTATATTCAAATCAGTCGAACCCTGCAGATAACTCTGCATTTCATCCCCTCTATGAGGATCTGTACAACAAAAAGTCGTCTCTTATTCCACTTTTAGTGATAAGGATTAAACCCTTCCTTTCTGCTGCTGGCAGTACGCTTGAAATTATTTCTCATTCCCGTCTTCTTTCTTCTCCTCCTTAGCAATTGGTTAGGCCACAAGTCGACCTAACATTAACTACATTTTAAAAAAAAAAAAACAGAAACTAATGCATTACAATATAAACAAGAATATAATCAATTAAAAAGTAGATATAATACTTACAAATCCTTATTTACAGATGGGTCCAAGGATGGTGGCGCAGTGGCATGTGCCACCGTCATTGGTTCCAGGACAATATCTTCTAGAATACCAGGTAATAGCTCTATTTTTACAGCATAAGCAAACGCCATATTAACGGCCCTTAAATATATCCAAAGACACCCTAAATATAAACAACATATAATCTTTTCTGACTCTCTTTCGTGTCTTCAGGCTATTAAAAATCGTTCTTGAAAAACATCCACTTTTTAATAGAAATCATTGAATTATATAATGATCTTGCTACTGGCCAATGCGACATCGTCCTCTGTTGGATACCAAGCCACGTTGGCATTTCTGGGAACACAATGGCGAATATTCCCATCAGAGTTGATTACAAATCCCAACTAATGTTTTCCAAATTCGCCGTTGCAATGACTCCTACTCAACAGATCAAAGATCCGCGTGGGGGACCTCTTTAGCAAAGCAAGTAGCAACAACCACCCATGCATATCCAGCATCAACGTTCTTTCTTGAGAGCTTCATGGATTGTTCTGTATGGGGAACCAATTAATTTGTCAAAGTGGTTTTCAGTGTTATGTTCTTTTTGCTTGAATACGTCTCATTCATCAAAAGACGAGCAAGGGAGTGCGATCATTACCTCCGTTGCATGATGTCTACGGTGTATCCAAGAAGCCTGTGTTACACGTGTGGTACACGCGTGTGTGTCTTGTTGCACACGCGTGTGATGCGGGACTCAAACGCGTTGCACACCCGTTGCACACCCGTATTACTTGCGTGTTACACGCGTTGAACTTTTAGGCAGTAGTGTATCCAGCAGTGACAAGATATTCTTTTACCTCACAACCGATACAAATTGTCACTTCTTAGTCAATATCTTTTGGGTACTCTCACAAACAGACAAGGGTCAAAGTGTCACTCCTGTTATACCGCAATATAAGCAAAAACCAATGTGTATGACGAGGCCTAAGGACATTCAATGGTCCTTTGAGACATTTATCTTCAAATATTTGAAATAAATATAACTCATACTATTTTTTTCGACGGAGCATTGGTCGTGTAGTATGGACAACTTTGGGTGGACAGTTTAGATGCGCTAATCATACTAGGCTTATGATGGAAGGTGGCAGATATAGATACATAGCTATAAGAATGAATGTTTGTGGGGAATCTCATTTAATTGTGATAAAAGATGACTTTAATTTTCTGTTATTTTGTACAAACTACAGCTTTCTGCAGAGTAATTAATTAAACCTGCCTTTCTGTGTACATCACACTCATCAAGACTTTCGTGCAAACAACAATAATCTTTTAAAACTATCAACTTTCATTTATTATGCTATGTTATTTAGAATATGAAGTGTTGAACTCATGTGAAAAACATCTGAATTGTACTATCTCACATATTTCAGTCATGTTAGGGTTCGAATCTTCTACTTTTGACATGTTTATGCTGACTGATATTAGCGAGAGTGAGTTAATATTTAAATCACATCGGCAATATTTCAGTCATATTGTGACTATAAATAAGTTTAATTCTACAATAAATATAGGTAGATTATAGAAATCTGTCAGAATATGACAATTATGAATATAGAACTTGTATGTAAATCTAAAATAACTTAATTATAGAAGACAACAAAATATAAAAACAGGCTATATATTGCCAACAACTAAAGGTAGATCACCATACTAGGGACCATGGGGACTTACAGTACATTTGCTTTCTGCATGGACCCTAGCTGGATGAGTAATATTAAACCGACTCACCACAGATATGTTTTGAACTGTTGGTTACCTAGTTTCCGGTGCTGATTCCATTATAGTTCTGCACATAAGTAATCGAGGCATCGATAGGATCGGCTCACCCCTTTCTGAGTTAGGCAGACGACAAGTGAGGATAAAATTGAATAATTGCAAATAAACTGGACCACTAAGTCACGATATGGTGACATTGACACTCATCATCTGTACACACTTTATATTCTATACTGTCAATGTAGACATCGTTCAGACAGGTTTGCTGTCTGCACACTATTGCTATACTTTTCACTTATTGAAGGTACGACAGGGACACTATAACTCCATTTGTCATGTGCTGGCATTATGAATGTAGATATATACTTTGTCTTTAGTTGATTTCGCACCTCCCAAAAACATGTCGAGTTTTCCCGAAAGCTTTCAACTGAAGTTTTGTAAAATCCCATAACGATCGTTCAAACATTAAAGGGTCAGAGTTAACGACCAGGTGTCATATGACTTGAACCATACGAAACCATACAAAAACGAATGCCTCTGCAAGAATTTTCTCATGCGGTTTCAAATTGTTGGAAACAATCGTAATTTGATCAACAACCCAACCAAACCGCTATGGCTTCAGAAGCATAAGTTCACCCTGTGACCAATGCACTCTGTGTATGGGAAGTAACATTTTGCTTAATCATGAGTGAGAGAGTGAGTTTTACCCCGCTTTCAGCAATGTTACAGCAACATCATGCGAGTACAACAGAAATGGGCTTCGCATATTGTACCCATGCAGGAATCGAACCCGGTCTTCAGCGTGAAGAGCCGACGCTTTAACCATTTGGGTACCCCATCACCCCGGTTAAACATGACATATTTGGCATTACTGAAAATGTGTAATTACAAATGTCAAAATGGACAAGAATGTACTCATTTCATGCAAGTCTATTATCTTTTAATCAAGAGCCGAGGAAGGAGAGTCATTGAACTTGGTTCTTTTGTTTCTTCTTTTGTTTCTACATAGAAAAGCCCCAAAATAGATTGGAAAATAAGTTGTTTGATTTTTTCAAAATGGTATTCGTATAGCAACTAAAAGTTGTCTCTTACTTCTGACGTGACAACCATCTGAGTGACTCCTCAAAACGCTCATAGATATCAAAACCTGGACAACTGGAAAACATGCGCCTTATGCGTAAAATGGGTAAAAGTGTCCGTCTGTGAAAATGTGTCCGAATGAAGTTGTGCTTCTCTGTACAATGTGCAAAGTATATTTAAGTAAGTTTAAACCAGGTGTGAGACTGTTTAATGCCATCTCCATGAGTCATTGAAGCTCAATGTTCGCACTAGACGATGTCAAAATGTCAAGAGGTTAGCAACTATTTTAACAGATCCAGGAAAGGAAAGTGTAGTTCAAAATGAAGTGTCACGATGCATGTGTAAAACAGGAATTTACCACATGTGCTGGGTATCTGTGCACATTTGAACGGCAGGATTAACATCAAAGGGACTACGTCATTTAAGGCATTAACGTTTGCCTAAAGGATAAAATGCAGGGCAAATGTTTATTATGAAATTGTGGGTATTTTTTTATTTTTCGAAATTTAAATGTATGAATTTAGAAAGATTCTTTCAACCAATAACTTGAAAGGTATTTTATCAAAATATTATGAAATTGGAAAGTAGAGTCTTTGTCTAGAGGACAGGTGCAGTGCAAAGGTGGTTCTCATTTTCTAATTTTTGAAAGAGTTTCTTTAAAACTTTGAAAACAAAAATTAAAACACATTTGAATAAGTTATTTTCAAGTTTGGGATCACCCTCCATACCTATATTAAAGGTGTAGTGCAAATATGTTCAACCAATAACTTTACAATCATTTCATTAATGTTTATTTTCAGATTTGGGACATGTAATCTTTGTTCATAGATCAGATTCATTTTCAACGTTTGCTACAAATCTATTATTTCTTCTAGAATAATCATAAGTAACTGTTTTTGAGCCGATGCCGGGAGTCACGGTGAACCTTGTTCATATTTGTGGCTCCTGTTACATCGATGAAGCTGTTCGTTGTTGACAAGTTGAAAAAACTGCATTTGTAAGCGGGATGATGCCACAATTACATGTGGTGCCTCGCTACCTTCATTTACAGTAATTGTGTAAAACGTGTTTAATCATGCATTGCAATTTGATAACAATCATTTGACCATCACAGTAGTTACATCAAGAACACATGGTCATCAATATCCCCCGTCAGAGTGTTCTAGTCCTATTTGGTACCTTTTTTAACTCCACCACAACATTCATGTTCTGAAAAGACATACCAAATGAGGTTTCCCTGTCGACAATGGTTTCCGAGAAGGCACTAAGTCAAGAATCGCATGGCAAGGACTATAACTCTGTAACAAATTGTATCACGGTTTCCATTTTCGATCTCCATCATGTCCTGAAAGCACATACCAAATATTGTTTTCCTGTCTATAGTGTTTTTTTAGAAGATCTGTCCCCATTATCTCGGAAGGACAGACGGAGGTCAAACCAATATCACCCTCCCACTTCGTTGCGGGGGATAAAAAATACTACATTTGTTCATACAAAGTTCAGATTTAAATATCCATTTATGTTGTCTTCTTGGCCAATGAAATACACAAGGCGAGGAATGCACTAATGATGAAGCTGGCACCTGCAACGAAACAATGACCAAATATACACAGAGTTAAAAAGATATGTACCCATGTCCGGTGTCCTCCAGCGTGGTATTGCTGATATATTGTTAAAACGGCTTAAACCTATACTCCCTCATTATGAAATATGCAGACAACAATGAGGCACTGATGTTGCGAGACATTTTGTACTGAAACAACTAGACATCAAGCACATTCAATATATATTTACAGAAATAGTATCCGATGTATACAAAGAAAACGTGTTGTTTCTAAAAAATGTACGATTGTCGTTTTCCTCTTAAATTAATTGTTTGTCTTTATCAGAAATTAAAGGTAACCGCCTCACAATCAATGGTTTGTCAATTGTTTGAAACTGTTTTCCTGCAGGTTCAGCATTCCTGAACATGAGGAAACACAATGAAGCATACAACTTTATGGATGACATCTTGTTTATTGCACAGAGCGACCACTTGATGTTGATTCTTACACTGTTATCAAGTTAAACGCGATAAAGGTGCAGAAATCTACATCGAAACGACGCTCTTTACAGTAAACAAGGAGTTGTCATCCATAAAGTTCCATGCTTCATTATTGGTTTGTCATACTGATTAGTCTAACAAATGGGACACGAATGTTTATGTCTGAACAAAATACATAGTGCACACTTACTCTCTGATCATTTAGTGGACTTTTCTCTTTCGACATATTTTCATCTGGCGGAGTGCATAAAACTCATTTTACTTGTTTCTTTACAATATTGCGATTTTTCAATAATGGTGATCACAATTACCTACCTGAAAAAAGAAACGTGAAGTCATACACTCCAGTACTTTCATAGATAAGGCCTGAAACACAAAAACTAAAATCTTTAGTAGTATATACTAAAATGCATATTGGAGTATCTATGACTATGCATGTTTCATAATTGGTTCATACCTCCACGCACCAGTCAGGTAGAGGGACCCGTGAAGGTCCGGGTTAGAATGTACCTTCAGTAACCCATGCTTGTCGTAAGAGGCGACTAACGGGATCGGGTGGTCAGGCTCGCTGGCTTGGTTGACACATGTCATCGGTTCCCAATTGCGCAGACCGATGCTCATGTTGTTGATCACGGGATTGTCTGGTCCAGACGCGGTTATTTACAAATCGCCGCCATATAGCTGGAATATTGCTGAGTGCGCCGTAAAACTAAAATCACTCACTCACTCAGATAGTGGGATACGAGCCGTCTATTAACACATTAATTAACGCATTATCGTATCAACCACTCACACATTCACCGGCAAAATATACGTTCAAGTTTAACCTACTTGCAATGGGTGGTCAATGCAATGCATATAGGACTAACCAATGTAAAAGGTCCCTGACTGTATGTACCATACAGGGCACTGAAAATCACTTGGAGATTGTACGTATGTGACAGCACGGGGAGTAACAGAAGGGATACTCCTGTCATTCCTTGTAGTCCAACGTGAAGGATAATGTTTCCAATAGCTGTATCAGAAGAGGCAAAACCGGCCAGCAGTCCGGATCAAAGCGCAGGCACACCCATGACAGTGAACACACTGGCAGACTGTGCAGGTGTACTGCCTCTCAATTCAGCAAAATTTGGTAAATGAACCATGCAGACTGCATCCCCAAGAGACCAGAAAATGATACTGAGCAGATACAGGAAAAATCCATTTGTGCAGAACAAGGCTACACATTGAGGTATTATCCTACTCCGTGAGTTTTCAGTTGTTAAATGCGCGGTGTGTTCAAGCAGAGATTCTGCCGTTTCATTACTTTTCCCAGGACTGTTTTCTTTAACAATCCGAGGCAAATGAACTGGAGAACAATGGTCCTCTTCACGCTGTTCAAACTTGACGGTCGTATTTTCCACAGTTAGAACATTAAATTGTGATTGCATCGCCATTGTAGGCTCTCCTTGTGCATCACAAATCTCCCCTGTGTCTTCTTGGCGGGCAAGATCTATTGGCAGTGACTCCTCTTGCATCAGTGTAGACGATGGTCGAATTAGAGCTCTAGCTAAGCACACATTGAATGCAATGGCACCCAAAATAAGCAACGCGCCTGATAATTTGTACATCTCTAACAGCTGAACTGCTAATGGTCCGATTGCCAGCAGTCCTACTGCACCTCTAGACATGCAGATACCGTATGCTACTGGGAGTCTGTTTTTGAAGTAGTTGCTGTGGGCCACGCCACTCACGTGAGCAGCCAGACCACAACCTAAACCTGTGGATATAGATACAGACGTTCGCAGGTTGTGGAAGCATACATCAATGAGTTATTACGCGTCACTTTAAAAAAGTTCCTGTCAGATCTCCATCCACTTTCAGAGGTCATAAACTTTCAAGGTGACAAATGGTCAGCCATGTTTACAAACGCGAATTTACCTGGAAACATTTTGTAATTTCTTTGATTGTAAACTGAAACTCATGGAAATGAATGTTTCTGGTTGATCATAATGTGAAATGTTGGTGATCAGAAACTATGTTCCTGTCTTGTAAATCTCTGAAATAGTGAGACTGTAGCACGTACAATATATGGAAAAGAATGCCCTGGATTTGTGGAATGAAGTCAGTAAGAGAGAAATAGTTCCGTCGTCCAATGAATATATATCTTTGTTTGACTCTCTGCTTCGATGGTCATTCACTAACTGCACACTGTGTAAATATCAAAAGGATACCAGCTTCCATTTATTTTAACCCATGTAGGTAATAACAAAACATTTATCATTAGGTTATTTCGGCACCTCTCGAAATGTGGTGGCCTCCCTCAACTCAATAATGTTGTCAGAATCTACCTTGTCTTGCATCCCAGTGTAGACGATGGTCGAATTAGACTGACTGACTGACTGAGTTTGGGTTTACGCCGCTTTTAGCAATATTCCAGCATCATCACGGCGGGGGACACCAGAAATGGGCTTCACACATTGTACCCATGTGGGGAATCGAACCCGGGTCTTCGGCGTTACGAGCCAACGCTTTAACCACTAGGCTAACCCACCGCCTCGGTCGAATTAGAGCTCCAGCTAAGCACACATTGAATGCAATGGCACCCAAAATAAGCAACGCGCCTGATAAACTGTACATCTCCAACAGGTGAACTGCTAATGGTCCGATTACCAGCAGTCCTAAGGCACCTCCAGACATGCAGATACCGTACGCTACTGGGAGTCTCTTATTGAAGTAGTTGCCGGGGGCCACGCCAATCACGTTAGCAGCCAGACCACAACCTAAACCTGTGGACATAGATACACACGTTCGCAGGTTGTGGAAGTATACATGAATGAGTTATTACGCGTAAATTTACAGAATAACCTACGAGGTACGAGTAATTACGGAAAATGTATCACTTTCAAAAGTTCCTGTCAGATCTCCATCCACTTTCAGAGGTCATAAACTTTCAAAGTGACAAATGGTCAGCCATGTTTACAAACGCGAATTTAGCTGAAACATTTTGTAATTACTTTGATTGTAAACTGAAACTCAGGGGAAAAGAATGTTTTGTAGACCATAATGTGAAATGTTGGTGATCAGAAACTATGTTCCTGTCTTGTAAATCTCGAAATAGTGAGACTGTAGCACGTACAATATATGGAAAAGAATGCCCTGGATTTGTGAATGAAGTCAGTGAGAGAGAAATAGTTCCGTCGTCCAATGAATATATATCTTTGTTTGACTGTCTGCTTCGAGGGTCATTCACTAACTGCACACTGTGTAAATATCAAAAGGATACCAGCTTCCATTTATTTTAACCCATGTAGGTAATAACAAAACATTTAGCATTAGGTTAATTCGGCACCTCGGAAATGTGGTGGCCTCCTACTACTGAGTTTCAAATATCTCAACTCAATAATGTTGTAAGAATCTACCAAGCACATTTGAAGATTATTGTTGTAAGATAAATGTCTTTCATTTTTCATTTTGTTTTGAAACCATGAATCAAAGTGCCACATTGACCATACTGTACGAATCAAGTATACACAGCAAGCATGTTGAATCTTACCTGCTATGACTCCAAGGATCAAACCAGTGACAGTCCTACAAACATCAATATGCCACCCAGAACACCTGTACACCTCTCCATCTGTTTCCAATTCTCTCTTGAATAATTCCTGCCAATGGTCCTGAAAAAGTCCGTCATTAGTTTGGTATGTTCGTAGCTGTGTGTCCGAATTTCATTTGAAACATTTTGTTCTTTGAATGAACCATGTATTTCTTTCATCATACTGTTTCCACGACAAACTTTAGTAAATATGCAGCATATTTAGTGGTTTTTTTCATCCTGTAATGAACTTCAACATGGGAACTTCAACATTATTTCGTGGTTGAGCATCAAACATTGCAGACAAATGTTTCAAAATACGGATGAACAGTCACTTATGTATTACGTGAGATACCGAACGTGTGTCCCTAATATGTACACAATGACCCTGAGTTGTGTGTGGCAAATATTGACGTGACAACAAAGTCTTCCGAGTCTTACAGACTGTCGGTTCTTTAGGAACCGCACAGATACGTATGCCTGCTCAAACCAATGTCCATGGTTATCACCTAATTGCCCAATCAATCAACCTGTCAATAAAGTACATCGAAATGTACAATACATAGTTCCTATGTGGTATCCTCCCAAAACTTCCACATCCCAAAGCTTCCACAGCTTATAACAACAACATTTCTGGTTGACTGCACACACTTTAGCATACTGATTACCTCAGTCTGTAATGGTTTAACCCATTAATCAGTAGTGAATACAAACAATCACTTAGTAATATATTAACAAAAATACATATCTTTTCTGGTTTGATATAACAGTCTATGTAAGAACATTTGTATCGAACTTATGTCCCTATAGTGTCTAAGATTTCACCGCACATTTGACAGTCATAACCCTGTCACTCTGTACTGTTGTTGGAGCAAGTGGACGGTTCTGTCTCTGATGCACCTGAAGAGTCTGGCGTAGAAGAACACGGCTGTGATAATGTTGTTACTGTAGTGACATTATATACCGTCACAGTGTCACTGCCGTAACACGCAGTTTTATATATGACAGGGACATCCAAAAATAAATATGTTGCCTATTACATATTCTTTAAACATCCTGAAATATCTGACTGACAAATGTCATTAAATTATCTTTAAAAGTAAACATATAAAACTGGCTATTATTAAAAATGTCACTACCGTTATTGTGTCACTACCATAAGAATAATGGCAATGTCTATACCTCAACATTATCGATTTCCTTATTTAATTGCCCATTTCTGGTGTCCCCCGCCGTGATGTTGCTGGAATATTGCTAAAAGCGGCGTAAAACCAAACTCAGTCTGTCAGTCCTTATTTAATTAAAATTGATTTATGTGTTTATGTCTGAAATTTGTAGTGCAAGTGTTTGGTAGTAGAGCTTCACGTAAGCATAATACAAAACATATTCTCATTTTGAATTTTTTGCTACATATTACTTTATATTTGTAAATCAGAATTGAAAGAAATTGTTTGGCTTGTTGGCCCCTTTTAAGCAATAATATAAAATTTCAAAACCTATTAGCCATGTTATATTGTAAAACTACTTATTTTAATATACATGTACATTAAATGTACGTTAAGCTTGCATAATTCATGTTTTGTATATCTAGAATACTATGAAAGTAATCAACAACAGTTCAAGGTATAAATAACAAAACAACATTTACAATTTTTGCCTACATGAAATATATACGAATTTATATTATATATATATTTCAGATTTATTAACTAACTGCTCTCTTCTCTACTAAAATCTCTACTCTGCTAAGTCAGGTGATTATAATTATCTGTTGTTTCAGTTCAGTGCACTTCCTGGGCTATCCTATTACCTACAAAGGGGTGATGTGGAGTTGTTGTTTTAACAATGTGTGCTGGTATTGGGATGTGGAAGTTTTGGGATATAACCTATATATATATATATATATCATTATATAACAAAGCATTAAGAGGTACATTGAACAAGAATGTAATGGAGTAGTGCACATTTGCTCTCCGTGGTGAATGTGGCGCGAACAACAGAATAAACCGTAATGATATGAATTGCCTTCTCAAACGAGTTTGCCACACACGTAGTTTAACATTCCGACCTGACCCTCTGCTCTGCTCAACTGACAGCTAAAACGTATGGTTGTAGCCCTGAAGCAAACACTTACCGCACATTGAGAACGTTCCAAGCAATGTTGACCCTACCCACGATACTTTGACCAAATCGCCATCAACCTCTTCCAGAATGGCCGGTGTAATGACCCCAGGTGAAGAGTTTAGATCACCACAGAGCATCTGCATAGCAAATCAAGCAACATAAACCACCCATGCATATCCACGATCAATGTTCTTTCTTTGGCGCTTTATGGTTTTGTTTTTCCAAAAGACATCCAGTGTTTTGTCCTTTATTCTTGAATGTGTCTTCTTCCTCAAAACGTGAGTACGGTTTGCATCTACTTTGTATAGTATTTCTGAAGTGTCAAAGCGGTTCCTGCAAAACAAGCAGCATCTATGTATTCCACAAATAATAAAGTGATAAGACACGACGTTTAGAATAGTGTTGATTTCTGTGTTCATTTTGAAACATTTATTTGGTGATATTTGCAAGTAGGCCTCGTTTTGGAACGTTTGAAAATGTTCACATATTCGTAATAGCCATACCCTTCAATTATCTTGGAATCTGCGTTATAAATGTAACTTAATCAAAGTATTGACATTAATGGAATACTGTGTACGGTACTTTATAAGGTACAACTGACATCACTGTATGGTAGCTATTGTTGGACTTCAATGTCGGTAGTTTCCGCGTTGTACGTTTTGCATGACGTCAGAGAGACACGAAGCCTCGTAGTTAATGAAACTAGAATGTGATCAAGACAATTTAGAGAATAAGACAGTAAACGTGGAAGTGAAAACTATGCAGGCTATGCTCCTTAAAGCCTCAGCCCCCAACACCCCCAACACCCACACACCCACACCCACACACACCCCTAAAAGAAATCAAAATACAAACCCCACTACGAAGCCTTCTCCATGTCATAGCGAATCACTTCGGTGTACGGAACTGGGCACTGGGTTTTGATATCAGTTTATAATATTCATAAACGCTTACAACACCAAATACTAAAGTATGTTTATAATGTTTGCTAGGTCTCTGGAGGTATGTTGTATCACTGGCACATGTTTCCATTACCATTTTATCATGTATAAATAATCACTTTCAAGCACTAAATTTGATCATACAAAATACATTCATTCACTACAATTTAAGCACCATTACGTAAGAATATAAATATTTCGTTTTATGAACATACAGTTTAAGCGATTAGCACATAAGCCCTATATCCTATAGGCTTCTTACAGTTTAGGTGAGCAGTTTGATATCGAACGTATATCGTGATATATATTTAGTAAAACAACATTAATGTCTTATTTTTAACATCGAAGTAACGTGTTTTGAAAGAAATTCATGAAAGATGAATTAAGAGACACGAGTGCTGAGAGAATGGAAGTGAGAGAAAAATAAATGTACATTGTGTGAGGCGCCTCCTTTCGTTTGGTACAATGACATTATGCCATGGATGCTGCTTCTGATATGTTACATTATTGTGGATGAAGCGTCTGTTGCTTGTCATAATACATTTTCATAATACTTGCATTGTTTGAATAGACGTCTGCTTGCACGTTGTTTGAATGTCCTAATACATTGTCGTGGACGCTGCTTGTACGTTGTTTGAATGTCCTTCATTGTCGTAATGTGTTCTTTTTAATAATATATTTTCATGGATGCTGATTCTGTTGTCTTAATGTCGTAATACATCAACATGGATTCTCCTAATCAGCGACCACGTAGAGACAATGGATTTTGCTGATTTTCATAAGGAAATTTTCATATTAAATGCATTTGTATTGATTTTGTACTCATCGTAATTTGATGATGTATAAAATATATAGGAGAGGTGGCGTACAACCTGTTGTTCATATATTTACCTTCATAGTTTACGCGGGGCGGTGGGGTAGCCTAGTGGTTAAAGTGTTCGCTCCTCACGCCGAAGGCCCGGGTTCGATTCCCCACAAGGGTACAATTTGTGAAGCTCATTTCTGGTGTCCCCCGCCGTGATATTGCTGGAATATTGCAAAAAACGGCGTAACACCATACTCAGTCAGTCAGTCAGTCATAGTTTACGCTTCATCACAATACACTGTATATCGGTGTTTTATGCAAAATCAACGAGTGATGGATGACTGTTACTGTGAGACGCTAATCTCCATTGTCCTGGATGTCGCTTTTGTGATTTTAATGTCCTAATTCATTGTCATGGATGCGATTTAGGTTGTTTGAATGTCCGAATAGATAGCGTCTGTTGGTTTAATGTCCTGATACATTGTCATGCATGCTGTTTGTACATTGTTTGAAATCATGCGTCTGTTGGTTTAATGTCCTGATACATTGTCATGCATGCTGTTTGTACATTGTTTGAATGTCCTAATACATAGCGTCTGTTGGTTTAATGTCCTGATACATTGTCATGCATGCTGTTTGTACATTGTTTGAATGTCCTAATACATAGCGTCTGTTGGTTTAATGTCCTGATACATTGTCATGCATGCTGTTTGTACATTGTTTGAATGTCCTAATACATAGCGTCTGTTGGTTTAATGTCCTGATACATTGTCATGCATGCTGTTTGTACATTGTTTGAATGTCCTAGACGTGGACCATACTCATGTTCTTTTAATGTCCTAATATATAGTCATGGATGCCGCTTCTGTTGTTTTAATGTCGTAATACATCGAAATAGAGACCACGGAAATTGCAATAGATTTTCATAACTAAATTGTCAAATTAAACATGCATTGTAAATAAAAACACCCTATGTATTTGTATTATTTTGTGACGTAACTGGATGATGTCAATATCCGGGATAGGATGACGTAATAATTTACCTGTATTTACCTGTATTTACCTGTATTTCATGTATTTACCTTTATATTTTACGCTTCATCACAATATACTAGTACATATCTTTGTTTTATGCACAATCAACGATGGGTGGATGACTGTTACTGTGAGACGCCAGTGTTGAATCTCCAGGAGTTACTCCAGGCTCAGCACTTGAAGAACTATACCAATTCCCGTCCTATGCAAACAAGACTCACAGATTATATGTTAATTATACCCTGACGTCATCCAAATAATGGCACTGATCATTTAACATTTCTTTTGTACAGAATATAAATATAGATATACACATGACGAGCAAAAACATTCAGCCAGGCCAAACTATATTTATAGGAATGTGGATTCCAAATGTTCTCAAATGATACTGAACTAATTGTAGTGATGCAACAGGAACACCTGCTTTGGCTCACAGATAGCATAAATATGCGTGCAACATTATCACGGAATGCATCTGGGTACACAAGACAATATCCGTCAAGGTGGCAGTCCAGAAGTCAACAGCAACATGCTACGGTGCATCCTGTCAACCTGAATAGGCTCATACCTGTTGGAATGCTGTTGGAGCAGGCCATGACTCCGTCACCGTACAGTTTGGCTGCAATGGAATCGCCAGGCTGCTCAAACAAGTGTTCATGGCGTCAATCACTAGATTGTCCGCTTCAGACTTGATTTCAGAACGCTGCCATGTGGCTGGAAAACTTCTGAATTAAGGGGTTAGACAAGCAAGACAGAGGCCTGTGTAATTATTGCAAAGTGTGTTCTTCGAATTTCGTCTGGTCAGTGTTGTCAAGACCGATGTATATTTTTATATAATTTCACTTGCTCTTTGTTATGTTCAGAACATTTCAATTTGATACCACATGTTACTCTTTCAGTAACCAGGTTAATTGAAGCACATGAGTTTCTGTTTGATTTATTGTACTCAACTACAAACAGGAATGATAGTTCGATACGTAATAGGTAAAACAATGGTATCTAAATTCAGATCTATACATATTTATATGTATCATGTTTTGAAATGAGACTTTCCCAGCTAAGTCGTCTCAGTTGTTGCTGTGTGTAAAACTGGGAGTTGGTTAACTAAGATGTGTATCACAGTTGCGTGAGATGTTAATCTGCCGTAGAGTAGTCTTCCTATGACATGGTCGTATATTTCTCAATACAGATTCAAGGAAACCACGTGCACAGTACTGCGAATTTCGACAACAAGGAGTTGGACGTGAATCCGACGTGACTACACACCATCTTCACCACTTTGCTCACAGAATACAGATGAGTGTCCACCTCCCTCTCATCTGGAATTGACGACAGAAAGATTCTGATCGTTTGCTCATAAACTCTCAATTATTACACGAATAAAATTTGTGAATCTGAAACTGTTATGTTTCGTTTGATCCAGTTATGATTGGAGTGAGTGAGTGAATTTGGTTTATGCCTCTTTTAGCAATATTCCAAGGGAGGACACCGGAAATAAGCTCCACACATTGTTCCCATGTAGGGAATCGATCTATGGTGTGACGAGTGAACCACTAGACTTCCCGACCGCTCCTCGTTTTGAGGAACTTGCCGTGGTCATTATTGAGATATATGTGTAATTTGATTTGCAGTGACACGCGCCTGAGTGAAAGACTGAATCACACCACTCATTGAAAATATGTCACTGAATGAGTGGGCTGTATTTATTGACATTACAGCAAAAAGCATCAGCTCCTGGAACCTCAAAGCCCTGCTGTATCTGAAGCTGAGATTATGTCAGAGGCTATGCCAGAGACTATGTTTGAATATGTAAATATGTTTAATATTATATCCTAAGATGTTTTCATATATGTACTCTCCGTCTTAATGGAGGAAATAAAGCACATGCATTCATTCATTCATTCAGTCATTCATTCATTCAGTCATTCAGTCATTCATTCATTCATTCATTGGCCCCTCAAAGCATATTGGAGCATCAAAACTTGTTGGTACCTAAAAACATTTTGGAGCCTCTATACATATTGGCCTCTCAAAACATGCTGAAGCCTTCATACATATTGGCTCCTCAAACATGTTGACCCCTCAAAACATGTTGGAACCTCCATACGTATTGGCCCCTGAAACATGTTGGAACCTCCATACGTATTGGCCCCTGAAACATGTTGGACCCATCAGTACATGCTGCTCTCTTCAATACATTCCCAACATCACACAAGCAGACAGTAGGAGATTGCTGCTGAATAGTAGATGTGGATAAGCAATAAATACATGAAAACGTCCTGCTGTATTAGATTATACTCAAAGCCAACTTTCATAGACACTTCATATCCAAGCCACTTTTATTAACTAATTGCATATAATTTCTATTTCTCTTTTCAGGTTTTTATTTTTACCCACAAAATACAGAGAGGTTAGATGTGTATACAAGAATAATATAAGCGTAGTAGTGAAAGAGATTATTTACAGGTCTTGTTTTACATTGCACATTTTACAAATTACTAGAAATCATCTAAGTCCGTTCATAATGAATGTCAGCGTGTTTAACAACGATTCACGATTCATAATTGTTTATACAGCAGTGTTTAACAGCGTGTTTATGCGTTGTTTATATGTTTATATCAAGATATACATAATGTGTACAGTATGGCTGGACTCTAGTGTCGTCTACGTTAACAATGTGTACAGTATGGCTGGACTCAGTGTCCTCTACGTTAACAATGTGTACAGTATGGCTGGACTCTCGTGTCCTCTACGTTAACAATGTGTACAGTATGGCTGGACTCTCGTGTCGTCTACGTTAACAATGTGTACAGTATGGCTGGACTCAGTGTCCTCTACGTTAACAATGTGTACAGTATGGCTGGACTCAGTGTCCTCTACGTTAACAATGTGTACAGTATGGCTGGACATCCCTGTGTCGTCTACGTTAACAATGTGTACAGTGTGGCTGGACTCAGTGTCCTCTACATTAACAATGTGTACAGTATGGCTGGACTCAGTGTCCTCTATGTTAACAATGTGTAGAAAGCTATTATAATACAAACATTTCAAGTTCTGACAGCAACACGATGAGGAGATTAGTAGTAATCAGGGAGGCGCATCTTGCTTAGACAGGATATAGACTAGTGTCTGTCTGTCTGTCTGAAGTACCATCATCATAAAATAACCAGAACTTTCTTCTCTGCCATTATGACGCTGTCCACAACGCTTTGTGTTGATCTTCAGGACCATGGGCGCCGGTTTCATAACATGGCATCATGACAGTGTCTTATAAATCCAGAGCTTTCTTCTCCCCTTCATGTTGATATCGTTGGTCGGCGTGACATATCTCTGTGTGTTCCTACTCATCACCATGGCCGCCGGTGTCATAACATGGCATCATGACAGTGTCTTATAACTAGAGCTTTCTTCTCCCCCGTCATGTTGATATCGTTGGTACATATCTCCGTGTGTTCCTACTCACCACCATGGCCGCCAGTGTCAAAACATGGCATCATGACAGTGTCTTATAACTAGAGTTTTCGTCTTCCCCGTCATGTTGATATCGTTGGTACATATCTCCGTGTGTTCCTACTCACCACCATGGCCGCCGGTGTCATAACATGGCATCATGACAGTGTCTTATAACTAGAGCTTTCTTCTCTTCCGTCATGTTGATATCGTTGGTACATATCTCTGTGTGTTCCTACTCACCACCATGGCCGCCGGTGTCATAACATGGCCTCATGACAGTGTCTTATAACTAGAGCTTTCTTCTCCCCCGTCATGTTGATATCGTTGGTACATATCTCCGTGTGTTCCTACTAATGACAGTGGCCGCTGGTGTCATAACATGGTATCATGACAGTGTCTTATAACTAGAGCTTTCTTCTCTTCCGTCATGTTGATATCGTTGGTACATATCTCTGTGTGTTCCTACTCACCACCATTGCCGCCGGTGTCATAACATGGCATCATGACAGTGTCTTATAACTAGAGCTTTCTTCTCCCCCGTCATGTTGATATCGTTGGTACATATCTCCGTGTGTTCCTACTCACGACAGTGGCCGCCTGTGTGATAACATGGCATCATGACAGTGTCTTATAACTTGAGCCTTCTTCTCCCCCGTCATGTTGATATCGTTGGTACATATCTCCGTGTGTTCCTACTAATGACAGTGGCCGCTGGTGTCATAACATGATATCATGACAGTGTCTTATAACTAGAGCTTTCTTCTCCCCCGTCATGTTGATATCGTTGGTACATATCTGTGTGTGTTCCTTCTCACCACCATGGCCGCCGGTGTCATAACACGATTTCACGACAGTGCTTCGACAATCATCGCCTTTTTCTCCTCAGTCACGTTGATGTCGCTGCCCACTACAAGTCTCATGCTGACAGTGTCTTTATATACATCATGCACCCCGAACATCGGCCACAAGGGCTGACTGGAGTCTACATTGTCAAACGCCGACATGACCTTATTCTCCTTCACATCAATGAAGACAATCTTCTTCCTGGCGTGTCATCATAAGATAACACCATAGTGTAAGTGTGTGTGATGCCCTGCTGTAAGTTGGGGATGGTGTCGTGGTAGATGTAACTGTAACCTTCCCTCCTTCCAGGGTTATCATGCATATCCTTCCTTGGGTGTTACACTTTGCCCGACCGGTCAAACTGTAGGCATGAGGACGGCGGGCTGCGTAGTGCGTCTTGTCCCTCTCTCCCTCAAGCACAGACACTGGCCTCCCGGGTGGGTTTGCTCCTGGCCGAGTGTTTGTCCAGTCCGATTCTGAATTATCCGATGCTGCAGTACTGGGGACCAATCCAGCCAAGGGGAGGACCAGTCCTGCATGTGCTTTTCGCCTGGAAGAAAAGATTGTCTACCTGATTTTCATCCCCGAAGGCATCACACGCTACACTATGGTGACGATGCGCCGGAAAGACGTCTTCGTCGATGAAGAAAAAATGGAGTCATGTCGGCGTTTATTGTCGACTTTCCGATAAACTGCTGGCTTATATAAGACACTGATGTTTATGGTGCCGTGATGGTGGCGTATCAGCGTGACTGAAAACGAACACTGTCATTAATCGTCGTTATGCCGGCGTATGATGACGCACTAGTGCGCAACGTGTATGACGAAGGCAATTATATTCATGTTCAATGACCGGCGGCCTGTCGTGTGGGAGCACGCGGTATGTTGCCAACGATATCAATGACGAGAAAAACTCAGTCTGAACGCTGTCATCGTGCCGTGACCGCCACGCAGGCGACCGCTAATGACAGAGCTTACGCGGAAGCGCCAACGATAACTCTGTCAGACACTGTCATGATATGTTGCTGACACCGGCGACAATATTATTGTCCACTTAACGATATCGCTGTGACGGAAAACAATTATAAGACACTGTCATCGATACCATGTTATGTTTACCGGCGACTTACTGTCGTGGTAAAGAACACGGAATATGTGCCAACGATATCGCGGCGACAGTTATGGTGCGTCATGAAGACCGTATTCGCAAACGACAAAGGCTGCAGAAGGTATCGCTGCCAGCGACGAGATTATGGAACGTCATGATGCCATCGACGCACCGTGATATTTTTTGCAGGCGTGCCAACGATATCGGCATGACGAAACCAGTTAAGATTTTACTGTCATGTTTTAACGACGCTGGCGGCCACCATTTCGTGATAACGGCTGCTCTTTGCCAACGATGTCGAAGGAAAAGCTCACAGTTATGAACACTGTCATGATGCCGTATTATGACACCGGTGACACGTGGTGATGAAACAGTGAAGATATTGCCAACGATATCGGCATGAGGGAGAAGCTCTTTTTGAACACTGTCATGATGCGATGACCGAAACCGGCATATGTCGAAGACACGCGAAACGTTATTGGTTTAGCGACATTTTATGATGTTCGAACGAACTGGTGGCGATCATAATCATGAACGCCTCCCCACTACTGTCTCCTCATCGTGTTGTCGAAACAATGTTTACCATTATAATAACTTTCTACACATTGATTAACATAAGTGAGTCCATACTGTACACGTGATGTCAGCCGCACTGGCGTGTTAACGTAGACATTTGGATGCCGTGAAGGACACTGAGTCAACCATCTATTTTACGTGTTAACGTGAAGGTTGCTGGTCAATACATACTGTACGCATTGTTAACGTGAACATTTCACCGGTTACGAAAGGTATGCTGTACGCATTGGTGGCGTGAAGGTGCACTGATCAACCATACTGGCTGCATTGTTAACGTGAACGTACTGAAATCGGCCATACTATTGCGCATTATCTGTATCTTGATATAAACATATAAACGCATGTATGTAGCTGCAAGTTATGAACGTAATTTGTTAGTGACATTCTGGAGCTGTTCTGTGATAACAAAGCAATAATGAAACAGACATAACAATAATCGCTTTCGCTACGCTTATAAATATTCTTGTATGCATCTGGCACCTACTGTATTTTTATTAATTAAAGCCTGAAAAATAGAGAGGTATATGCAGTGAATTAATAATGGCAGATATGAAGAGTGTCTATGGTTGGCTTTAATCAATCTTATGCAGCGGAAGTTTTGTTACTGTATCATCTGCTATTCGGCAACGATCAGTATTGGCATGCTGCTGATGGGTCCAACGTGCTCGAGGGGCCCAATACGCCGGAGTTCCAACATGTTTCGAGACATGCATGTGGAGAGGTTCCAACGTGTTTTGAAGTCAGCACATGTTGAAGCCAATATGAGCTTCGGCTTTGAAGGCAGCAGAGGCCGAAATGTTGAGCTTTTATGTAGAGGCCAATAGTCGAATGAATGACTGGTGAATGTTGGAGCTGAATGAATGAATGAATGCGTATTAACATTTCTCCGTGCGCTATAATAACGGAATATATTATTAAACATGTTATATTCGAAGCATGGTCTCTGGCATAGCCCCTTCTGACATGTCGGCTTCGGAAACGGCGGGAACTTTTAATTCCGAGCTGATGCTGCTAACAATAATCGTAAATGCAGCCCGCTTTCATTCGTGATGGTGTGTTCGTCTTTCGCCGAGCGTCATTCTATCAATTACACATATATCTCAATAATGACCGCGAAAATTCTCGAAACGAAGAACGTCGGAAATCAGTGATTTCGCTTCGTCACCAGATGAGCAATATATTATTGAGCTTATTTCCCGCTGGAGTATTTAACTGAAAGAAGACGTAACCAAACTTCGCATTTCAATCGCTAACGGATCAAACAGCTATGCTGGTACAATTGCGGTACATTGTGTCGTAGAAGTTATGACGAACTTGATAAAGTCAATCGTCAATTCGAATGGAAAGAGATTATCTCTGTCTGTATTGAATATTGAAGATGATGATAATAAGTCACGTCGTTGTTGTTACTGCGTATTCTAACCGACCGAAAATATACGACCGTCATGGGCGGCGAATTAACGCAATGATGACAACTCCCCAGTTTTACGCAGTAACAACTGAACGACGGAAAGTCTCATTTCAGAAGCATGATACTGCTAGTAATTTAGATACCGTGCACTGTGTAATAATGTATCATTCCTGTTTATGGTTGATACAACAAATCGAAACGAAAACTCGTATTAACTCAGTCAACCTGGTTATGAAGAGTAATATTGGTATCAGGTAAAATGTTCTGGTACAACAAAGCAGGTGAAATTGTTTAAAATATGCATCGTTGAAAACGCTGACCAGACGAAGAACTAGAAAATTTGCTGCAATATTACGCGGGCATAAATAACGCTGTCTAACGCAATTCATCCCGGCACATGTTGAATCGGACGACCGCAAAGAACACTTGCCGACATTCCATTACTGGCGGCAAACGCGACGACTTTGATAATATTAACCAACGGCATTTCGGCGGGCTAATGATATTCGGGCACGACAACGTATTTTGTTGACTGGTTGCCATATTGACGAATATTGTGTTGTTATTGCCGAATGCATCCGTGATAGTGTGCGCTATGCTGTCTGGGCTTCGGTGTTCGCATTCTACGGTGGTTCAGTATCATTTATTTGAAGTCACATTCTATAGTACTCAGTTTGGCTGTTTGAATATTTGTAGATCGTAATATATCTATTTTATTCTGCGTACGAAATGTTGAAATGATCGGTATTAACACGGACGTCGGTATTAACATGTCGTCGTGATTGTAAGGACGAGAATTGATAGATATTTCGAAGTGCTTTATCGGTAGCTTTCACGGAAGATTCGGCTGCTGACGTCTCACGTATCACCATCACGATTGTTAGCATGGCTAAGATAATATTGCTGGTATGTTGTGGGTAGTCGTAAGTATGAGGAAGTAGTACGTAATTTTGGTAAATACGAATTAATCGTCTATCGTATTAACGTCGACAATACGAAATACATGGTGTTCTTGACACGATAAATACGAGGGTATTGCGTTTCCGTGGTCTCTGTTTCAATAAGAATCCCGCTATCGTATTACGACATTGGCATCATGTTTAAGGACATTAAGAACATAAATATGGTCACGTCAATATTAGAGACATTCAAGCGATATTACTGGCATGCGTGACAATATTATCGAGACGATGAAACAAACGAACGCTTCAACGATATTACAAACGGCGTACTGTTGATAATATCGGGACATTAAACAACGAACGCTGTATTCGAAACTGATATTACCAACGGCATGCGCTGTTTATCGGGACATTAAGGAACGCTTCTATTCGGACGGCTGTCTAAATCATCCGTAACTTAATGGAAGCATTAAAAGATCAAAAGCAAGCAATAGTCTCACAACCAACGATCATCCCTGCATATACATACAGTGCATTAATGATGAGCGTAGTACGCTGCGTTTTTGCAATATTCAACAATACTACGTGGCGAACATCGAAATGGAACTGGTTAGCGCGTCGAAGATCGAACGACAAATTGACAGTACTTTTAACCGCTGAAGCTACCACCGCCGCGTAAATATGAAGATGGCTTCTCGAACAGCTGAGTTATTGCCACCCTATCCTTATACAGTCAAAATCCCGATGATCTGGTAAAAAATCGCTTTGTTGCATTGATGTAAGTCAACAGAGAATCATGTTGATAATATTACGACATTAGACAACGATCGTATCCCGTAATTTGGCGATGCGCGTCCACGGCTGTCGACAGAACATTCAGGCAATGACGAAAACGGCAGACGCCATCCCGCAATAATAACAAACGGCATCCCGTATTGTAATGTCGTTACGGCAGGCGAAGGGCGCCTCACACTGACAATGCATTTATTTTTCTTAAGCAAATGCTCTAATTCATTTTTTTTTCGTAATTTCTTTAAAAACGCATTGCTTCGATGTTAAACTCTATCAGACATTAATGTTGTTTTACTAAATATATATCGATATGCGTTCGTGCTCGCGGCAATCATAGAACGTATTCTTTATACGGTACTATGTTCGCTCAAAACGAGTATTATATTCTTTACGTAATGAACAACAGAAGAGAAGTGATTATTTATACGTAATGAAATATTGACATGTATTGATATTTAACACTGCCGAACTGCTGTTATACGCCAGCGAAGCATTATAAACATGCTTTTGGTATTTGGTGTTGTATTTATGATATTATAGGCGATATCCAGAGCCGGTCTGGTATTCGCTTGCTGACGGAGTATTTTTTGGTGTATTATTATTAATTCTTCTTGAACTGGTTTTAACGCCCAGCCTGCATGAACGCTTCACGTTACTGTCTTCTCGCATTCATTAACTTTACGGGCTTCATTGACGTCATGCAAAACGTACGGCGCGGACATACCGGCGCATTGATCCGACAATAACTTTACCGTATTGATAGAGACCCGTATAGTGCCATACGCATTATTCCATTAATCGGCTGCTGATTAGTGCATTTGCTAACGCGAATTCGAATAATGAAGGCGTATTACGAATATGTGACATTTTCAGGCGGTTCCCGAAGCGGTACACTGATATCGCCAAATATAATGTTTGAAAATGACGAAAATCAACGCCTTCGGCGTCGATGATGTTATCGCGTATTTGTGGAGTTGAGCGCTGCTTATTTGCGGGAACAACGACACTTCAGCGTGCAAACTATACTCGCATTTTTGAAGACGCATTCAAGGATTAAAGCTTGCTGGATATCGATTGAACAAATGAAGCGCCATTAATGGTGATTTGTGTTAACTGTTGCCCCGATGACGGCTCTGTCTAAACTTTCTTCGCCTGATCACCGGCATTCTGGAAGAAGGTTGATGGCATTTGATCAGCTCGTGGTAGATCAGCGTATTGAGCGTTCTTCAATAACGTGTGTCTTTAGCGACCACAACCATACGTTTTAACTGACGATTGGCTGAAGCGAATCATCAGTACGGTGATATTATTTGAAACTGAAAGGCAATTCATATCATTACGGTTTTATTCTGTTGTTCGCTGCATTCACGCGAGGAAATGTGCACTATATTGCATTCTTCGTATATGCCAATGCTTTTGTTATACTAATGACTATGCTTCTAAGGTTATATCAAAACTTCCACGTATCTACCAACAACTCACATCACCCTTTATTAACGGCGGAGAGCGCGGTACTATTGTAATCTTTGACAGCTTGAGTGAAGATTTTGATGAGAGAAGAGGCAGTTAGTTAATCTGAGAATGTATATATATTCTCAAATTCGTGTATATTTCGTAACGAAATTTAACGTGTTGAATTATTTCGCAGCCGGACTCGTTACGTCCCGATTACTCGCCAGTATTCAGCGCAATAGTTATGCAGCTTAACATGCATTTGTCTGCATGTATATTGAAATGAAACCGGTTTACGATATGGCATGTTTAACAGGTTTTGGTACGCTATTATTGGCAGAGGCCCGGCAAACTCGATTCTGTTGCAAATATGAAGCCGATAATGTCGGCAAAAATTCGAAATGAATGTTTTGTGGCGTGTCACTACCAAACTGCTGCGCTACAGAATTTCGAGACGTAAACACATGGAAATCAATTTTGGTAAATGAAGTTGTTTACGCCGCTTTGTAATATTCAACGGCGGCGGCGGGAACAGACGGGTAAATCAAAGGCGATGTTATTCATGTTGACGAACACAATTTCTTGACAGTGTTCGTAACCGGTTTTATATGTTTGCTGAATGAATTTAATGGGCATTTTGTCGGTCGAGATATTTCGGGATGTTTAAAATGAGCGGCATGTTGTTTTTGGTGTTCTGATGTATGTAAAACTTTGGGTGTTACGGCGACACTGGCTGACGTGTGTCGCTTTACGGTAACAACGTTATCACGGCCGTTCTTTCACGCCGAATCTTCGAAGATCGCGCCAACAACGGTATTGAACGGGGTTATGACCGATGTCTTAGTGCTGGCTATCAGGACATGAAGTTCATTACTGAAATGTTATATCGAGCCGAAGAAAAGATATGTATTTGTGTTAATATATTATGAGGTGATTTTTGGCGTACTGCTGATTAATGAGTTGAAACGCCGTGCGAACTGTCTTAAAGTGTGTTAGCGATCGACTTCCGAAATGTTGTTGTTATCAAAAGCTTTAGTAGGAAGTTACGAGAATACGAAACTGTATTGGCTTTCGTTAACTGATGACGATTGATGTTGAACGATAACCATCGGACATTGGTTTGAAACGGGCATGCGTATCTGTGCGGTTCTGGGAACCGACGGTCTGTGGGCTCGGAAGACTTTGTTGTCGTCGTATTTGCCACGCAGCTTTCGGGAGTCGTGGTATGTGGGGACGCGTTCGATTTCACGTAATGCATGGTGACTGTTCATCCGTATTTTTGAAGCGATACTGTGTTTGACTCAATAGAAATAATGTTATTCCCATGTTAGTTCATGCAAATGAAAAAACCGCTATATGCTGTATTTCGCTAAAGTTTGTCGTGGTAATCATGATGAAAAATGGTTCATTCAAAGAACAAAAATGTTTCAAAATGAAATTCGGTTTGTGACATACCAAACTAATGACGGATTTCAGAGCCATTGACGAATTCGGAAGTCGAACGAATTGCCAGATGACGCTATTGATGTTTGTAAGGACTGTCATGATTTGATCTTGGAGCGAATTCTTTGCTATTGGCGAATTCGTACGATATTGACACTTAAATGATTTCAAAACAAAATGAAAATGAAAGACATTACGGCAATGATGATAGCTGACTAACAACATTATTGAGTTATTTGAAACTCGGTAGAGCCTACATTTCCGGGTAGCAATTAACTTAATGCTTTAAAATGTTTGTTATTACCTACGTGGTTAAGCAATGGGCTATTATCATACGGTGTCGCGATTGATCGAATGACCTCGGCGAAACGATCAAGCAGATATATATTCGTGGACGACGAACTATTCTCTATACTTCGACTTCATTCACAAAATCCGGAGCATTCTTTCATGTATTTGTGCGTTAGCTACGTCTTCACCGACAGTTTACTGAACGGGAACATGGTTTCACGATCGCAACATTTCACGTTATGGGCATTCTTTTTCTGATTTCATTTTAATCGAAGAAACCGGTACGAATGTTTCGGCTAAATTAGAACCGCTTGTCGCTTTGGTTTATGACACTCTGTGGATGAGACGAGAAAGTGATACGTTACAAAACAGTACGTTATATAAACAGGTGATATAATGAAGTACGCGTATTCGTAATAATAGCGACACTGCGAAGACGATATCGTTTGAGTTGAATGCGACGGCAACGACTTCGATAAGAGACCGATAGCGTGCGATACGAATAACAGGGCTTTAACGGTAATCGAACTAACCAACGGATACCTGTTGAACGCATTCGATATTGGCAGCTGAATAATTCGTTGAACGACGGAGGCCAGCCCACAGTGATGCGGGTTCATTCGGTACAATGATATTGACCGTCTGTCCCCGCCGTGATGATAACGGAATATTGCTTTAAGGCGGCGTGAAGCCAAACTCGATCGGTCGGTCGGTCTGAACAAACCGTCGTCTACACTGATACCGGAAGAGTCAATGATCAATAGATCTTGCCCGCCAGACACGGGAAATTTGTGTTAACTTCGACGATACTGACTGATTTAATGTTCTGGCTTATTAATACGATCATCATTTGAACGGCATGAAGGACCGCTCCGGCTTAATATTAATGGAACGATGAAGAAGCAGGAAAAGAAGTAATGAACGGCCCGGAATCTCTTGAACACCGCTAACAACTTGTCTGCTCATTTCGATTAATGAGGATATTGCATGCATTGCCAAAATTTTCAGCGTGACGACATTACCTGCTGTTCTTCGATTTGTTCGCTTTGATAAATAACCTGAAACTTGTTGGACTGCTGACTGGTTTTGCCTCTTCTATTCGAATATTGGTATCATCCTTCGTTAGTTTACGAGAATGACGGAGATATTCCCGTGCTGTCACATACGTTTGATCTTCAAATGTTCGATTGCTTTAATGTTACATACGGTCGGGGACCATTTACGATGATTTGATCTATATGCGTGCGCTGACGGAAACCTGACGTTGGCTTTATTATATGTTCCTTTTCGCTTTGGACGACGGCACTGACGGACACCATTATGACAGGTAAACTTGAACACCTTATTTTGCCGGTGAATCTATTGATGGTTGATACGATAATAGATTGATAATGTCGTTATGGGCGATATCCCCTTATCTGGTGGTACGCGGCTCAGCTTTAATATTCCGGCTTTATGGCGGCGATTATCGTGGACGGTGTCCGTCGAGCATCGATCTGCTATTGAACCCGTGACTGTCAGTATTTCACCGATGATCTTACTAATACGACTGGAATTCGCGGACGACATACGCCACGGTGCGTGAAGGTATGAACCGGTATGAGCATGCGCTCATCAGGCTCAATGCCATTTTAATATATACTGCAGATTTTAGTTTTTTGTCGTTTCAGGCGCTTATCTATGAAGTGCTTTTAAGTTAATGATCGCGTTTCTTTTTCGAGTAAGGCAATTATTGATACTTCTATTGAAAGAAGCAAAACAGTACGCTCCTCAATTAATATAATAGAAAGAAAAGTCATTGAAATGACGGTGGTAGTGTGCGCCTATTTTGTTCGAACATGCGATAGATGATGCACTTTTGTTGAACTGTCGGTATGACAAGCAATGACATGGAACTTATGGATGACGGCTCGCTGTTTATTGTGACGAGGAAGCGTCGTTTCGATAATTTCTGCGCGTATCGCCGTTTAGCGAACGGCTGGTGTGAATCTACATCAAAAGAATCTGTTTAAACAAACTGTCGTCCATGGTAACGTCTTTCTGTTGCCGATGTTCAGAATCAGACACTACGGAAAAGCAAAACAATTGACAACTTCGACGATTGGCGATGCCATTTACGGTAAACGTAGAGGAAAACGCAGTCATACTGTTAGAAACAGCTGCATTCTTTAACGTTGGACACGGCCACTGCTGTAATGCCGATTGAATGTTAACTTTGCTGTGGTTGATTTTCGGTACAAAATCTTTCACGGCATCGGTCTGCGATAATAATGAGGAATATGGAGTTGCGCCGTTTTAATATTGTTGAATGAACAATGGTTAAATAGGCGGGTAGAGTTGACGAATTCTGCAGTGAACAATGAGATAAATACGCTGCGATGATGTTTACGGCAATGAGCCTGTCAATATTACTCTTGCAACCTACGATCACAGAAGCGCCCGGTCACAATATGCCGATGGCAATGGACTCTCCCAAAATGAAATAACTTCTCCGGAAATGCTGTGCTGAAATACGTTGCAATGTCATTATTGCTTCGCATTAATACGGTAATGTCTTGATATTTCGTATAATTCATCGAAATTATTGCTCTATGGCAAATCTTGACTTTAATAGTGAACAACTTTCCATAAAATACGAGATGATAATAACCGGCTACTCTTCAGCACGATTATATACGCTAAATGTTAACTGGTGCAATGATACAATATGACACGGCGTAATTAATGAAGTAGGCTGGAAATAATCTGCGCTTTAAGGTGTCGATAACGTCTTCCGTAAAAACATGAATGGCTGTCTGCAGTATTTAATGTAGGAAATACTGCTTTGTGCATTTAGGCAAAGAAACAGTGCTGTAACGCACAGTGGTACCATGCAACCTGAAACACGGCTTTCAATCGGCATCTCACGCCATGCGTTTCTTCGGCGCTAACGGCTTCGTTCAAAGGAGACCAACTTTCCCGCCTGCAATAGATAACAACGAAGATAGCGATAAGAAGTCTGTAATGTGAAAATGGTCGCATTTCAAAACAAGCTATATCGCAATATAGAACACCAGACGTAATTTTCTTTTAGCTCGTATTTATGTTGTTCATTTTTCGTTGCGGTGCTAACTTCATCGTGTGCTTAACATTTCATTGACCAAGCATAAATGGATATTTAAATCACGAACTTTGTATGAACAAATGTGTCTTTTTATTCCCCACAGTGGAGAATTCTTGATTTTATCATCTTCTAAAACCGCGTAATTTCAGGCGGTGAAGTCGAGAATGAAGCAAATGATATTGCAGAGATTCGCAATTCACTTGCCATGCGTTTTTAACTTGCTGCTTCTCGTATTGTCGACTTACCGAAAACCTCATTTGGTATGTCTTCATGATCAGTGAAGTTAAAAGGTACCTTATGGACATACTTTCTGACGTGGTTATTGATAGCTGCATGCGATCGGTCAAATGATTTGTTGTCGAAGTGCTTACGTTTACACAACACTGTACGTGGTGGCGAGGCACCACAACCTCATCCGCTTTACAAGCGCATTGTTCAACGATAACGAACGGCTTCATCGTCTTGACGAAGGCCTGGAAATATGAACAGGTTCACCGTGATCCTGACATCCTCAACGGTGCTTATGATCATTCTGAGCGAAATAATAGATTTGTGGCAAACGTTGAAAATAGTCACAATCTATGAACAAGATTTACATTTCCCCGAATCTGAAATAAACATTAATGAATGATTGTTGGTTGTTGCGCTGCGCCTTTATGGTATGGTGATCCCCAAACTGAAGTATTCAAGTATTGTTTTTATTTTGTTTTCGAAAGTTTTAAAGGAAACTCTTCGGGTAAGAAGAGGAGACACGCTGCACCCTGCTCGGTACATAATGTTTTGATAACATATCTTTCGAGTTATTGGTTGGCGTCTTTCTATTCATGCATTTAAATTTCGGCGATAAAAAGCTGCCTGTTACATAATAACATTTTACGTTATCGCACAGGCAAAGTGTGCGCCGTCCGCGGTATCCTGCCGTTGATGCGCGAATACCAGCACGTATTAATTTCTGCTTTTCGCATCGTAACTGTTGAACTACCACCGGATATATTGAATAGTTGTAACCTCTTTGATGATCTGTTTTATCATCTGATGCGGCGATTGACTTCAATGATCACCGTAGTTATGACGTGCTGGTCATACTTTTAGTTTGTACTGCTTTGCGCATTATTTACTGAAACTTTGTCATTCGGTTGACACTACCCGGACTATTTGCCCATTTTACGCCAGGCGCGTGTTCGGATTTTGATGTCTATGGTTTTTAAACTGATGCGTCGAAGTAATTTTGAAAAATCAGCAACATTTTTCAATCTATTTACGAGGGCTTTCTATAATGAAACAAAGAAGAAGAACAAAGAACTGAAGTTCAATGACTCTCTCAGATAATGAACTTGCGTAATCCATTTTACATTTAATATTACATTTTCGTACCAAGCTTAATAATGTTTAACGGGCGGTATGTTAAGCATCTGCTACGCTGAACAGTTCATTCCTACGTAATTTTATTATCGCGAGAAGCCCATTTCATTGCTTTCGCATGATATTTAGCGGCGAATAACTCGCTCTCTCGCCATGATTAAGCAAATGATGCATTGATGCAGGCAACTTGTCTTTCTGGCGGTTTGTTGTTGATCGAAATTACGTTTCAACGGTTGAAACGCTGACGACCATTTTGTAACGGTTTCGTGTCGTTCAGGGTATCATGCTTGACACCTGCGGTCGTTAACTTCTGATTGCTATGTTTGAACACAAACCGGTTGAGAAACTTCTAGAAAACTCATTTATCTTTTGAGGGTAGTGAAAGAAGAGTATATATCTGCATTCATAACACTATGGTTATAATTCACAATATTACTTCAACAGATAATGCTAACGGCTCAGTGTTGCGGGCAACGAAGCCTAATGCGTCGATGCTGCATTGACATTATGGAGCTATGAGAGACCAATGTTGCGAATGATGATGTCAATAATCTTTTCTATCGTGACAGTGGTCGAACTGTTACGGTGTTATTTTATCTTTCGCTTGTCGTCTGCAACTCGAAAGGGTGAGCCGTCTATGAATGCCTCGATACTTGTATTGCTTGAGAACTATAATGGAATCGAAAACTGAACCAACACGGAAGTTCAAAAAACATATCTTATTGACAGTCTTAATATTAACTCATCCGGCAGGGTCATGCGGAAATGTACTGTAGTCCCCATGGTCTATTATGTTGAACACCTTTGTTGACGTTTTGTTGATATTTCATAATTAAGTTATTTTAGAGTATAAAGTTCTGTATTCTGTTGACGGTGGAACGATCTTTCCTTTCTCGCTAATATCGGTCATCGGCTCGATAAAAGTGAAGATTCGAACCCTGGCATGAACTGGTAATGACCGAATGGTAATTCGAATGTTTTCACGGTCCAACGCTTCATATTACAAATAACGTAACAATAAAATGAGGTTGACAGTTTTAAGATATTGTTGCGTCTTGATAGTGGTGTACGCAAGGCTTTGAGTTTAATTATTGCTCTGCGAGCTTTGAATTTGTACTGAAAACCAACGAAAATTGAAAGTCAAACCTTTATCACGGTAAATTACTACAAGCATTCATTCTTATAATATATCTGTCTGCCATAGCCTCCATCGTAACTTAATTCGTTAGCGCGTCTAAACTGTCCGCGAAATTGTCCTTTGCGACCAATAGAAAAATAATTATTGAGTTATATTTATTTCGAATGTTGAAGATAAATGTCGAGGTCGTGATGTCGCTGGGCATCAATTCGCCATTATATTTAACGGTAACAGGGTGACATGGTACCAAAATTTGAAATTTAATACGTCATTGTGTACGCAATTATACGAAATTATTATAACGTTTGATCCGCATACGTCTGTGAGCACACGCGTCGCGCGTAACGGAATAACTGAATACCGTGTTTATCGGCCCGACAGCTTGCTCGTCTTTGATGAATGGTTGGCTATTCGAAACGAAAGAACGCAACACTGAACCGCTTTGACAATTGAGCGGTTCCCCATGCAAGGAGCAATCCATGGCTTTCTTCAAAGAAAGAACGTTGATGCTGGTTAATAAATGGTGGACTGACGCTTTGCTGGCACTGCTACTTTACGCCGGATGTTTGATCGTCTGCGACGATTTGAATGATTTGTGACTCGATGAATATTCGCCGTTATTCGTTGAAAATGCTGGCGTAAACTGATATCAACGAGGAAAGGACGATGGTAGATCGTTATATAATTCAATGATTTCTGGTAAAGATGGATGTTTTCAGAACGACACCTTAACCTGGTACAGTCAGGTATATGTTGTTTATGACTGAGATGATCTTTGGATATGACTACTAATATGACGTTTGTAAATAGGCGTACCTGACGTTGACGGAACCAATGACGTTGTTTTGTCTTCACGCATCGGACTTATCGTGGATTTGTAGTATTATATCTGCGCACCGGTGATTATGACTAACTACGTTTTATGTTAATGATGCGTGGTTTCACCGATTTTTAAAATAACCGGTTAATATCGGAGCAATGACCTTGAAGAAGACGAATGGCTATTTCAACGTGCTATACGGCGGGGTTAATCTGTCACTAGAGGTGGACGAAGACGACTTTGTTATTACCGATCTCATGAAGTCTGCGAGATTCGTATGGTTGAATGAATTGCAAAGACAATTTGACGTTGGACGAAGAACAGATCGGCTCAACGTAATACTTATCAATGGGAGAAGTTCGGAAAGATCGAAGACGAAGTCTTGAACGGTGATAGATAAGAATGAAACCGAAATTGTACGAACCATAACCATACGATGAATCATATCAGTTTTGACGATGATGATCTCTTGGCTGAAATAGATCCTCCCCATGGTGGTTTGACTTTTTAATAGATCTGTGCCATTTCAAGCTTCTGTATCGAAAGATCGAATGACGTCGGCGATCCTGAAACTGACTTTGTTACGGCGTTGGAGGCGGATATTATGGGCGCTATTTCGATGAAAATGAGCAATATGAAAAAAAAGG
>NW_025766075.1:0-69128 GCF_003918875.1 Haliotis rubra | reverse complement strand
CCCGCTTCAGGGGAAGTTATTGAAAGAGGTAACAGGAACGTTGATCGCCAGGAATTCGAGACAATTGTACCATGCATAGACGAAATAGTTGCCAAAATTAATGTCCAGAAATCGTTTTTCGCCGATACCTGGTATGAAACAATGCATTTCAGTCGTTTCAGTACCAATGACGCATCGTCGTTCAGTCGGTCTTCGAACCAGGTATATCTGTTATTAATGCATCATGAATTGACAGTAACGTATCAACGTGTTGAAATGTCGATCGTCATCCGGTTCAATATTGCACGACGCTATTTTATCCATATCATGAAAATCAATAACACGAAAATAAAAATAACAAGATGGTGACGCCAGCTCGACATCAACCAATAACGCAGGACGTCGGTTTTCGCAACGTCTGGGTTCAGTACACTACGACAAAGAATTTTAACGTAATTATTCGATGATATCCGAATTGATGCTTTCCACCGAAGACCGCCATGCAGTCGGTTCAAAGCCATCGAATTTTCATCGATGAGAACGAAATCGCGTTGATTGATATTGGTCATCACCCATCCGCCGAAATCAATATATCATCCAAAGGATCGAAATGATCCATACAGCCACGACCGTACGAGATGAAAGATGCAATAATAACGTCAATTCGGTTATTACGTACACCAATTACGCAAGCAATCACCACCGATATAAGACACGATCTGTTTTATACCGTTATCAATAATTGAAACCATCATATCCGGCCAGGAAACAGCGGAAGAGGAAGTATTGCGGCGTTTACAACATAGACTTTCGAAATTCATTTCCATAAGATCAGTGAGAGAGAGACCGAACGAATCGGTACGGGAAAGGAAAATTCAGGTGAACATGCGCCTTTGTAATAACCACTAAGACGCATCGGAGTAACGCGCAGATACCGATCGAAACTCCTCGATGATGATCAATCCGTGGTAGAACGACATAAGCGACAGAGCCAGAACTTATTAATACCGTAAAGTCGATACGTATTGTTTAATCAATGATCATCAGTTTCCATCGTATCGTTACGTTGCACCTCCAAGAAGGCGGTCCATTACGCCGATACATCATCTCATTGCGACGGTATATCATTGCGTAGATCATTGATCTTGAAAGGCCGTTTAGTTGACCAACCGAAATTGTATTCGCATTAACGTCATGGCAACAGCGTTATCACAGCCAAACGATATTAATTCATCGTTAGACACGATGAGCGTCACGTACCGACGTATTGTCCACTGGGTATCGAAGCCGGTTTCGTTCAGTACGATTCTTACGTATGTCGAAGTCGTCGTTTCATTTGATACCACGTCAGTCAACAAACAGCCGTTATCGGCGCTTCCGGTAATAAAGCCATAACCATAAACATTTTATCACAGCCAATACCGCCGCACCAATAAGCGTTGATTTCCTCAACAATTACGATCATAATCATCGCCTTTAAATTTCAGATTGACTCAGATATGCCGTAGCTGTTCATCGCCAGCCTGCGTACCCGTAACAAAGGTAGTTATAGCGAAGTTAATGTCACCAGCATCCATACGCGTTCAATAATCGAAGCCAGATCAAGAGAAACACTTCGTCAGCCACGAATAAAAATAAAGTTGATCGAAAGTTTATCATAACGACAATTCAGTTCAAAACATTTGACCATTATAAACAATACAATGAAAGTACGCTGGCAGATCACTTTAGATCCACGTTTTCACCCGCTGATTCTCGCTTTTCATTTTGAGACGCCGTTAAATTGAATAATGCGTTTGTCACCGCCTTGTACCGAGACCATATAATAATACTTCAGCAGCCACCATCACTTCTCTTCGAATACCATCACCGGCTTCATTGGTTGCCACCGAAAATTTATTCAAAATATTTTGCACCAATACCAACAAGCCGTGCTATCGAAATATTCGCGGAAAAGACAACTCAATAGCATGACGATGTCATCCATCAAACGTTGCGAAAACCGGTTAAAATACAGATTGCGTCACCATTGCCAGTACCATCAAAGAGACGTTATTAAAGGGTATTACTGTTTATTCAAAGAGTTAACAACCACGTCCAATGGACCGTTATCGCATTTTCTGGTCGACACCGTTTCAAACATTATTGATAGTCGCTTCGGCCCACGTCATTAGTCTGAAATACGATAATCGTTGAAAATTCAAACACAGTCGCTCAATGTTCATGGTGAAGTCGTCATACCACATGCTACGACCGCAGTTGAAATTGTTGGCCTTCACCAGCGTGAAACAACAGCTACCGAGAATCAAAGCCGCCGTTACCTTGGTGTTCAGTTTTCGACAGATGAATCGCCGTCAACCATTTAACCAAAGTTCAGTCATCAGCTCCGCTTAAACTCGTTGTCTAGTCAGTTGTCGTCGACAAGTTTGCGCCAGTGACACCGATTAAAACGACAAAGGAGCTCAGCCCGGAACGATGTCCTTGTTAGTAACAAGCCATGATCGTTAAGAATATGGAGTTGTTCGACGACCTGATAGTTGGTCATTCACCATATCATAATATTGGTGAAAAGCTCACAAAATGTATCATGATTTCAGATAATATTTTGACATCATATGGGGACAGCATACCGATCGTAATATGATAACCAGAGTAATCTCATATTCGCCAATCAATAGTGCTGACGTTAACATTTATTCAAACGGACGACGAGTTCGGTGATCAGTGTCGAATATTTGGGATTTTTATCAACTTTATTTACCGCCCCGATTGTTTCACCGACCGGTAATACCGCGAATAATGACGGATCACGAGTAATTAATTCCTCGATGGATTTTAGAAGCCAGAGGTACGATAGAGGGCATTTCATTTCAAAACAACAAGACGAAAGCGAGTTTGCGTTATTTTTTCAGCCGATACCCGAGAATGCCGCATCGAAATGCGCCAGCCTGTATTATCAAGGCATGGCAAACCGTTCGTACCTTTCATATGGTTGTTCGCATTGGTCATAATTGCAATCAACAACGAAGACAGATAACACGGTCAGCCAACACCTTCCGTTTATCAGTACAGATGTAAGCGAGACGGAACACGGAATAAACGCCGTTCACGGTGAGTAAAGGATAAACGTTCGACGACGCATACGCATGAAGAAACCCGACGGTCGCGCGCCTGCCGATTGGGTGGACGAGAACAATGCCGTCCTTTCACCGGCGACAACGGCATTGCAAAATATTATCGCACTAATAGTATCATTTCACGCAACCTCATCATGGAACCGTAAACTTAGCGGCAAATGCAACAATATTCAACAAATACAGGCACGGATTCCGCCGCGCTTCATCATCAGTGAAGTCAAATGATCGCTGTCATTTACGAATGCACCAACGATTTCGTTGATATCAACTTCATTGTTAAATGGGGCCAATGGGGATGCGATCATCACACGGTGGCCATTGAGATCCGCCGATATGATCGCCGTGGAAGATACCGCCAGTTCGGCGAATGACTTTTGAACGAACAACTGGTAGTTTTACCAACATGAAAGGTTTTACGAACATAGAGAAAGGATACGAGAAATTTCACGGTCACTTTGAAGAAGCTTTCGTGTAGCCAGCATAAATTTGCCAGCTGTCGGTGCGGATGTTCCGGTTACTTGACAATGCGCGCGAAGTCATCGTCGTTCTCGGTGGTTGGCAATATTTTCCGTTCAACAATATCGAAGGTTGATCCCGATAATGAGGCATATTTTGATAGGGTCGAAACCATCAACAGCATTATCGTTATAACGTTATTTTGCGTCTCGATATATTGCTATATCAATATTATCGATATTGGTGAATTTCCGGTTGAGAAGGTTTTCTGGAAGAAGGAATTGTGGGTGATGCTGGCGCACGGAGATGCCATCTTCTATCGACTTCATTGAGGAATGATCGCGTCGATATTTGTCCATTATTGCCATCATCCGGGGACAAAGAAATATTAGAATTATCGATACTTCCACGGTGGGTAATCAGTATATCTCGAGATAAATATCAATAATTGGTGCCATAGTATCGGGTTAATCTTCATCATAATTCCACCAGCTGTTCGACGAATATCGGTAGCATCGATGACGTACGAATCCGAAGAAAGAATCGCTCCGGTATTACTATCAGCCATTGGTGACATTGGTGAAGATTTCGTTCGCGGATTTGGGAAGTTTGAATTACCAACTTTCTGTTGAAGTTGCTCAATTCGAAGTTTCAGGTATAACGATCATCAGGTTAATGATCATGAAGAGTCAGTTACCTGCCATCCCACAAACCGGATCAACAGGATGAGTCATGCAAACACGGGCCCGATGGATTGAAAAGCCTGGCCGCTGCCAAAATATAGAGGTCATTTACCCGGATTTGAACCACGCCTTTGGGTTCAAGTAGAAGTGAACCTTCCAATTCTGAAGCAGGAAACGTTCACCATTGGTGAGAAGGCCAGAAAATTCAGCTACAGCTTAAAATGGCTTCCACAGTTCTGAGGCAAGTTTCGAAGCAAGAAGTTCTTTGACTTTAATGGAAATGGCATGGTGCCAAGAGACGCATCGAAAGCCAACATAACAAGCCCCAAACTCCGCCCATACACCGCAAAACCCAGCTTCAAAGTCCCCCAGAGTCAAACGATCCCACAGACCCGAAGCGGACTGCCGGGCAAGTCTCCAGCAACACTGGTCTGGCCAATCCACTTCACACCGTTTCCACCAAATGAAATGTTTCATATGGAACTGACCTGCCACTGCAACCCTATTCAACAATAAAACAACCGGGATACGTCTCCACCCAGACTAGACACTGTGGGAACAAACACCAATGAAGAGCTGCCTTAGATGTTTTAGGTGTGGTTACCCAGGTCATAGTGCTCGAGGATGAAGAGTAAGACTTGATCACCTACATCATCCTTTAAACTGGGCCCAGGCCTATGGGAAGGGCTGCCCTTTAGGTCCTTCATCACGCCCTACAGTACCACAGATGGATTAGTTGGCAAACAGTAATGAAGCTGAGATTGTAATTGGAAGGAGTGCCCGTACAAGCATTATTGACACAGGAGCTACTGTGTCAATTGTCTCTGAGACCTTTACATTATCTCATTTGCAGCACACTGTGCTTGAAACCCATTGGAGATATTTTGGATATCGAATGTGCTGGTGGTCATTCAATTCCTATATCAGGGATATATACAAGTTAATATTATCCTTACCGGTGGAGTGTATCAGCCCTCAAAATCCTGTCTCCAGCTCCACTTTTGGTTGTTCCTGAAAACAAGGTATAATAATGCATCGTGTCCCTCGCCTTTGCTGGGTACAAATGTTTTGCAATGTCTTTTGATGAATGTAGGCAACTCCATGGACCAAATTCCAGAGAGCAGATTTATATACACCTTGGTACTTGGCCTACAGAAGCATTGTACTCAGGGAGAAGGAGTTAGTACGCAATGGATGGCGTCTTGGTTTAGTCAGGAGCACTGAGACTCAGAATATGATCATTCCTCCAAATAGTAATGTCATCATTAAGAGTCAGATCAAGAAGGGATTAACATCGCCAGGAATTTGTGCACTTCTTCAGCCTACCCACAGGTCATCGCTACCAGCTAATATTGATGTTGCTCCCCAACACTCATCACTTACAATAGTTCAAGGCCAGAGATTGTAGATGTACACATCTCAAATGTGACCACGCAGACCTTATGTATACCTCCAAAGGCTTCTTCTCTGTGAAGTTCAACCAGTAACCATACATGATTCACCCAAATGCCTACCTGCTGGAAGCAGATGTGTTATTGGATCAGATAGATATTGATAAAGAAGGATTTTCAGAGGAGGAGATTAAACATGGACTGGATATGATCATGAGATTTCAGGATATATTTTCAAAGAATGAGGAGGATATTGGACAATCTTCAATGGTTCATCATCGAAAAGAACTCACGGATAATAGACCATTCAAACAGCGGCATCGGCGCATACCTCCTGCTATGTATGAGGAAGTTTGCAGTCACCTACAACAGCTCTTAACTGCTGGGGTTATTAGAAAATCGCACAGCCCTTGGGCTTCCAACATTGTGTACTGGTTCACAAAACGGGACGATCGATTGAGGATGTGTGTTGATTATCGCCAGCTGAATAAGCGTACCATCAAGGACTCATATGCTTTGCCGAGGATTGAAGAGCTATTTGATTGTCTTGGTGATATGAAGTACTTTTCAGTACTAGATATGAAGAGCGGGTACCACCAAGTTGAAATTGAGGAAGACCACAAGTCTCGTACAACATTTACCGCTGGACGCTTAGGGTTCTTTGAATACAACAGAATGCCGTTCAGACTATCAAACGCACCGGCTACCTATCAGCGACTCATGGAAGAATGCCTAGAGGGTCTCCATCTCAAAATATGCCTCATCTACCTCGATGACCTTATCATATTTTCCAGGACCTATGAGAAACACCTTTAGAGGCCAGAACTTGTTTTTTGTCGTCTCCAAGAATGTGGCTTAAAGCTTGCCCCAAAGAAATGTAAATTTTTTAAGCGAAAGGTTTGATACGTAGGGTATATCGTATCTGAAGCTGGGATTGAAGCTGATCCAGACAAGATTGACAAGATAAGACATTGGCCAACACCTTCTACCCCAGAAGAAGTCAGAAGATTTCTTGGATTTGGAGGTTACTATCACAAATTCATCATGGATTTTTCAAAGATTTCAAGGCCTCTCTCTGAGCTTATGCCCAAATCTGCTTCGAAGAAATCTAGACGACCATCCAAGGATCAAGACTGGATCTAGGGCCCAAAACAGGAAGAAGCATTCAGTGACTTAAAGCGTCGCCTGTGTTCCCTACCTGTACTAGGCCATGCAGACTATTCACAACCCTTTGAACTCCATACTGATGCAAGTACACATGGGTTGGGTGCAGTGCTGTATCAGCTCCAGGATGGCAATCTGCGAGTCATTGCCTATGCAAGTAGAGCATTAGGACGTTCTGAGAGGAACTATTCAGCACATAAATTTAAGTTTTTGTGTTTGAAATGGTTCTCAGAAAAGTTCCATGACTATTTGTATGGGCATGACTTTGTTGTGTTCACTGATAACAACCCTTTAACCTATGTACTTACCAGTGCTCGCCTCGATGCAACTGGGCATAGGTGGTTGGCTGCACTAGCAAACTACAACTTCAGTATCAAGTACCGTCCAGGAAAAGGCTAATATTGATCGTATGGCGCATTATCTCACTTCTACCAGATCATCAGGATTATGTTGAAGATGAGCAAATATCCCAGGAGTCTGTGAGAGCCATTTGTGATACCATCCATGTCTCAAGTTTGGTTGAAAGTCTGTGCTTCTCTATGAATATAATTGAAGAGGATACGGAGCTTGAGGATGATCAGTGCGAGCTGAATGCAAGGGAATGGAGGAGGAGAGCTCAAGCCAAAGAGTCATCTCTTCGAATAATCCTAGAACACTTGAGAAATGGCACATCTCCAAATAGGATGCAGTACATCAATGATCCTGAAGTGAAATCATTATTGAAATGCTTTAACCAATTCCAAATGAAGAGGGGAGTTCTCTTTAGAATTACCACTGTAGATGGAGAAGACCGAGAACAGTTGGTTCTACCGATGAAATGTCGCACTGCAGCACTGCGCAGTTTACATGACAACGTTGGACATCCAGGTAGAGATAGAACTTTAGCACTTTTGAGGGATAGATTCTACTGGCCTGCGATGTCAAATGATGTTGAGGCACACTTGCAAGGATGTGAACGCTGTCTTCGAAGGAAAACACCAACAAGCCGAGCTCCAATGGTAAATATCCAGACATCAGCACGTTTGGAACTTGTATGTTTGGATTTCTTGACGTTGGAACCATCAAAGGTGGATTGGAGCATGTTCTAGTTGTAACTGACCACTTTACCAGATATGCCCAAGCATACCCAACAAGAAACATGTCAGCCAAAACAACTGCTGAAACTTTCTTTACAAATTTTGTTGTTCACTATGGACTACCAAGGCGGATACATTCAGATCAAGGAGCTAATTTCACTGGTAAAGTAATGCAGGAACTGTGCCAACTGTTGAAAATTGAGAAGTCCAAAACCACGCCGTACCATCCCATGGGCAATGGTATGTGCGAACGCTTCAATCGAACACTCTGTAACATGCTGGGCACTCTGGATCCCGACCAGAAAAGGAATTGGAAAGCCCATATAGGTCCCTTGGTACATGCCTACAATTGTGCAAGACATGAGACAACATCAGCATCTCCATTCTTTCTGATGTTCGGAAGACTCCGGAGATTACCTGTCGATTTGGCTTTTTGATTGGACATAGAGCCAGGAAAATCCAGATGTATTTCTGAATACACCAAGTCCCTCAGGGAACGTTTGAAGCAAGCATATGAGTTGGCATCTGTATCAGCAAAGAAGGCTCGTAGTCCAAACAGAAATCAAATTACGATCAAAGAGCTCGTGCTGCAACACTGGAGGTCGGAGATAGAGTCCTTGTAAAAATTGTAGCCTTTGACGGACGACACAAGCTGGCTAACAAATGGGAAGATGACGTGTATATTGTTGTGAATCAACCAAATCCATCTATTCCTGTTTTCACAGTTGTGCAAGAAAAAAAAGCGAGGGAAGGAAGAAGACACACTTCATCGAAATCTTCTGTTGCCAGTTGGCTACATTCCTAATTTGGAACCACCTGTTCCAATGCCAAGACGAGTAACCCCAACGCCCAGACAAGTTATCCCAACACCACGGAAAAGATCATCAACATCCCTGAAAGCCACATCAGAGATATCGCACCAGGATGATGAAAGTTCTTCAGATGGACAGGACTTAGATATTTACTCCTATTCATATCTTGCTCCAGTGTTCACTGATTCATCAGTGGGTGGGCCAGCTGAAGTACAGACAGCGAGGGTAGGAAATGATGAAGCTAGTGCTGTCCATGATGAGAGGGAGGAAGTAACGTCTGAAGATACTGGTCAGCCGGATCAGACATCAGCGGCAGGTGGCGATTTCAGCAATGAAGTATCTGATGAAGAGAATAATCAGCCAGCAGAAAGGGAAATACCAACTCCAGTTCCACGACGTTCAGGCCGAACCCGAGTTCAACCAAGATGGATGTGGAGTGGAGAGTATGTTCTCTCTGCGGTAGCTACACCAGACTGGTTGGTGAGGGCGGATTATCTCAGTTCTCTTGCCTCTGGGGCAATGTTTGCTCACCAGCCAGAGAAGCTAACTGAGGCTATTTTGGGTGTTGTCACTGGCAAATTATAATGATGGGGACATCATTTGTTGGGGAGGGGAAGAGTGTGGCAGGTATGAAGTCATGTAAGATTTGGTTCATTTGAAGTTGTCATTGTTTATAGTTTTAACGCAAGCAGTATCATTTTAAGCGTTAGTCTCTGGTTATTTTTAGATCTTGCCTAGTCCATTACAGGTATAAGGGGTGTCAGGAGATTGTGTCATCGCTTGTGTTGTGCCCTTTGACTTGCTTGGCCCCTTGTGTCGATTGGTTCTTTTAAAACACTAAACACTACTTGCACGTCAGCCATTGCACTTCACTTCAATCCGATCGGAGTTCAGAGCACAAACACGTCAGATCTAAAGGTAGCAACAATATTTCAAGTATTTTATATATGTTGTACTAAATAACAATGTTATTAGTGCTTATTAAATGTTCTTCATGATAATAACATAGGTTAAAGTATATTTGTGCAATTGTAAATATTATGCAGAGGTAAGTAGACTATCTTGCAGTGATATAGTAAATAACGCTCATGCTTAAAACTATGCTACTTTATTTATTTGTTATTAATCAATGACGTTTATGCATAGGTTATTTTACTGTGCATTATCACCATAACGCACTTGATTTACATTATAGTTCCCATGCAGAATGATTGAATGTGTGAATGATTATAAGTTTTACCTGATATAGCTTTTACACATAGTTACGTCAGTACTGAACCATAGCTACTGATTGTTGCGATTTGTATATATACATATTTAGAATATTGAGACTTTGGTTTGCTTTGTTCTTGTAGCAGCAGTATATTCATTCATCTTGGAGACGTGGCTTCTTCTACACCCCAGTGTCACGCACAGGGTATGAACATTATCATTGTGTAATATGTATAAAGTTATTATGTTATTCACATAGTTGATAGATTTTATGTCTAATGTTCTAACACGTCCATCATAATGTGTACGTTGGTACGACGTATTTGAAACGTTATTGTAATACCAAGGAGTTACCATTCTTGGTGGTTCAGTCAACGTGTTAATGGCAATGTAACTATTACCACAAACAACATTATATAATGTGCATCTGTTGACATTAATTGATATTACACTCATTTCTTATATGTTAGAAATGATATCAGAGGTTCAATGATTGTATATATTTATCTATATTTATATGTTTGCCCTTAACTTGGCACTTATTTTGTAAACATGTGTTTCAGGGTGTCTGTCAATAAAGAATAGATCCCACAACCCGTAATCAGTGTCTGGTCCTCAGTATTCCCATTCACGTCCCGGTTACAGATGTATCATCAGAGAAAAATTATTCATTATTTTTCAAATTACATTTTGTGAAGTTTCTTTTTTGAATCAGTATAGCTGTGTTTGCAAAACCATGGGACGCATGGTCAATAACTTGGTACCTGGAATCTAATAATTTAATCACAAATATTCAATGTGGTTTTCGTAGAAATCGTAGTACCGTTGGCCATTTAGTTCGATTGGAGTCATTTGTTACGAATGCCTTTATTAACACGCAACATGCAGTGTTAATCTTTTTCGATTTAGAAAAAGCTTATGATACCACCTGGAAGCACGGCATCTTAAAAGATTTACATGATTTTGGCCTACGGGGCCGTTTGCCTCAGTTTATGTCAAAGTTTTTAACCGACAGGCAATTTCAAGTCTGCGTTGGTTCTACCCTATCTGATCATTATCATCAGGATCAAGGTGCTCCACTAGGCAGTATATGCGGTCTAGGCGTCTGACTTTGCGTGATGGCGATTAGGTGCCTGACTCTGAGGGTGTGGGTTCGAATCCCGCATGGGACTCAACCACAAAAAGTTCTAGAATCTGTACTTTACTAAGAAAGTGTAATCCCAAATATTAACATATGTTAGATTTTACCACTTTCTAAAATTGCATTGTGTATTTCAAGCAGTATGTTGTCTGTTACTTTATTTGATATCAAGATCAATAGCTTAGCTAAAGTTTTAAATGATTCAATTGATGGATTGCTTTTTGTGGATGATTTTGGCGTTTCTTGTCGTGGTAAAAATATGCATACTATTGAAATGCAATTGCAGTTGCGTTTAAACAAAATACATAAGTGGTGTCTTGAAAACGGCTTCACATTTTCTAAATCAAAAATAATTTGTATACATTTCTGCCGTAAATATAAAACGCATAAAGACCCTTAACTCTTTCTAAATGTGTCTCTTATCCTCTTTATGAGGATTTGTACAACAAAACGTCTTCTCTTGTTCCGCCTCTTGGTTTAAGAATTAAACCATTTATTTCGGCTGCCGGCATTGAGCTGGCAATATATCTCCTTCCCGTCTTCTTTCTTCTCCTCCTTGGTACTTGGATAAGCCACAAGTCGACCTAACATTAACTGCATTTAAAAAATCAGAAACTAATGAATTACAACATAAACACGAATTTAATCAATTAAAAAGTAAATCTAATGAATACAAATCCTTATTTACAGATGGGTCCAAGGATGGTGGCGCTGTTGCTTGTGCCACTGTTATTGGATCCAGAAAAAAATAATCTCGATTACCAAATAACAGCTCTATTTTTACAGCAGAAGCAAACGCCTTATTAATAGCTCTTTAATATATTAAAAAACACCGTAAATATAAAGAATGCATAATCGTTTCAGACTCTCTCTCTCTTGCCTTCAGGCCATTAAAAATCTCTCTTGCAAACATCCACTTTAAATTGAAATAACTGAACTATAACTGAACATCACTGAAAACGCACCACCTGTAAATTTTGAAATATGGTAATAGGATGGTTTTGAGAGTGAAAATAATCGTTGGAAATGTTGTTAATAACACAAAAGACAATAAATAATGCTGTACAGTAAAGAACGGATTGCCCGAGGACATCATGGAACACATCACATGACAACAACAAAATTCATGCACAACACACACGAAAAGCACAAACTGCATGCGTAAAACATGCTGATTAGGGGTATACATGACCGTCGGCAAAAAACCGTTCTCATTTTAGCTGTACCTTCACATTCTCTTCTCACAGAGGTTACTCCTTTCATATCTTCCTACGTAACCTCTGTTCTAATACGGCCATTTCATGGTGTGAGCGTTCAAGACTCGTGATTGGAGGCAATCAGATTTGGTTGTGCAATCAGCGACGTTGTTTCAAAAGTGATCATTCGCCAGGCCTCGGTTATTTCCGTATGCATCGGGAAAACTAGAACGTCTTCCCCAGCGCGATGCGCAAACGTTTCTTCTAGACAGAACTCAGCCATGTAATGGCGGATCAATGGCGTCTCCATCGCCCTCGTTGACAACGAACAAGCTCGCCATTAAATGTCTTGTGTGTCACATCCACACAAGTCCCCGGCAGAGGAGGGATATTTGTGGCCCCATATTTGCTTGTATTAGTCAAGTTGAGAAAGTGTTGGGAAGGAATATCAACAAGAATCAGGGATTGGCATGTAACTTTGTCTGCCTCTCATCATAAATGATAGCGATGATCGTTTTGGCTTCACTGATAAATGGGAGAATCTCGTAAGTTGGGACTTGCCACTACCAGCTTTAGTCCCGACAAACACATCTTGTCCATTGATTCCTGCACTCTCTATGGAGGCCGCCATATTGGATCTAAGTCTATTTAACACGTGTTCTGATTGGATAGAAAGAAGGGAGATAATGTGTGTTGCGATATTTTGCCGCTAGGGGATTTTACGAGGACCGGGAAATATGGCCGTATTAGAACAGAGGTTACGTAGGAAGATATGACATGAGTAACCTCTGTGGGAAGAGAATGTACCTTCACAAGTAAAGTATATTTTGCAATGCATAGATTGTCACCAGAGGAACGAGGACGGGCGTTGGGCATGTTGCAGGCTGGCACATCAAGCAGGATTATTGCCAGACGATTTAGTTGCCATCATTCCACAATCATAAGACTTGCCAACAGGTACCAACAAACAGGAACCACCAGGGACCGCCAACGTCGGGATCGTACGTTGCTGGCTGCCAGAACCGCCATCGCTGTCCAAAGGCTGACGGCGTTTGATCAGTGCTTCCACCGTCCGACGCCGTCTCCGTGCGACAGGATTACGGTGTCGACGCCCTTATGTTGGACCCATCCTGACTGATAGACATCGCCGTGAACGCCGACGATGGACTGAACAGCATCGTTTGTGGCTGTTACGACGTTGGCATGGTGTTGTGTTCTCCGACGAGTCACGTTTTCACTTGCGAAATGCTGACGGGCGTCGACGGGGAGAACGTTACCATCAGTACTGTGTTCGGCAAACAGATCGGTGGGGTGGAGACAGCATTATGGTGTGGGGAGTGATCAGTTATCATCATAAAACCGCTCTGGTAGTCCTTCGTTGACAGAGTTTTATAATTTACCTGTATTTATTATGAAATTATAATTTGTTTATAGTCACGAAAAGGCTGAAATATTGCTGATGTGACTTAAATTCTTAACTCACTCACTCACTGAAAAGATAAATACAATACCACTAACAGATATCTGAGACACCATACCTTAAAAGTAAATAATATCCCTTTTTAGGCACAGCATTACAACATTTCGAACATGGAAGGGGTTAGGGTATGCGGCTGCAAATTCATTTCGTACCCCCATCCTCATTTAACCAGTAGGAAGGCGTTTCCTATTCTCGAGGTACTTACGGATATCGGCTGAAAAAAAATAACACAAACAATTCTTATCGCATAAATGCTTGTTGTTTTGAAATGAAGGGCCTTCTCCTCTATCATCTACATCTATCAGCTTCTAAATCCATCGAGGTGAATTACCACTCGTGAGCCGGGTGATAAACAATACGATCCGTCATTGACGAAACGAGGCTTCTCCCATTCTCGCGGTATTACCAGGAATTAACATTATTGAGTGTATGTAAGAGCAATCCTGCCGGAAAGGGCGGTAAAAAGTAATGATATATCCAAGTTGGTATAAAATCCCAAATATTCGTGACACTGCAAGATTTTGATCACTTACAGACTTGGTCCACTTCCTAGTTCCAGTCGTCGATGTAAACAACCGGTAAGTGTCGGGCATCGGCGATTTCGGCAGAAAACGTGTTTACCGCGAGAATAGGAGAATGTTAACAGAACATTAGCCAGAAAAGATTACTTCTTGCACACTATTGCAAGAATTTATGACGATTTAACAGATATAATGAAATTCAACAACGGTTTCTTTTATTCCTAGGTTTGCATAGTTTGTATTACGAAAATCTATTTAGCGAGTGAGCTAGTAAAGATTTCTGTCCCATATATAATGATGTGAGGTCAAGAATGTATCTGAAATCATACAATTACATTTTATTTTAGTGTAGGCATTGTCTATTTTCACCAATTATATAGTATGACCAGAAATTATTGAGAATTTTAGGAATATGTTTAATTGGATTTCTAGTATAAACAACCTTGACCAGCTATCAAGTGCTTGGTTTCATTCAAGAGAGACAACTCCGTTAATCATTTTTCATTAGTTTGTGAAAAGTTATCCCCCTTTGTTTTCTTGCTAGCAGACGACATTTTCAGTGATCCCCAGTATGGATGATTTAGAGAAGAGGAAGCTGATTTTAGAGTATTATAACAAGGACATCAGATCAGCTAAAGTGATTTCAAGTAGAACAGGCATCCCTTTGTCCACTGTTTATCGTGTTTTGAAAAATATTGCAAATGGATATGTCATTGAGCACCAGGGAGGCGCAGGTAGGCCCAGAAAATTGACTGTCGGTGACAGGAGGCGGCTTGGTATTCTTGTTTCTACAACCAACGAAGGAGTTTAGAAAACTTAAGGCTGGATACGTTTGATAGAGGAACTGTGGCTGTCTGTAAGGAGACAATTAGAACTGAGCTGCATGCAATGGGTTGGCAGAAAAATCGAGGAATTCCATCACCGATCATGAAACCTGAACAAAAGGAGCAAGGTTGAACTGGTGCTTACAGCATAGAAATTTTAACTGGGACAATGTGATTTTCTCAGATGAAAGTTCTGTGTGGCTGTTTCCTAATACACTGAAATTTTGGACCAAACAAACTGAAAAACCTTTGTATCAGCGCCCAAAGTACAGTCCGAAATTTAACGTGTGGGGTGGCATATCTGTTTTAGGGGGCAACGCCCCTCTGTGCATTTAAAGGGAATATGAACAGTGAGCGGTACACAGATATTCTCGAGGGACATTTACTTCCATCTGCACACGTGTTCTGTGGAAATTTTGGATTTTCCAGCAGGACAACGACCCAAAACATCGTTCAAAGCATTCACAGGCCTGGTTTCGGACCCAAAATATGACATTATTAGATTGGCCAAGCCATAGCCCTGACCTAAATCCAACAGAAAATGTTTGGGGACTTATGAAGGAAATTGTCAATAAGAAAAATCTGACAAAGAAGAGGTGATTCGATATTGGGACAGCATGGACCACGACTTTCTAACTTCTTTGATCAGTAGTATCCATTGAAGACTACATTGCTGCCCATGGTGACTTGACAAAATACTAACTGTTCACCTGTCTTTGAATCTGGAGTTATGTTCTGCTAACATTCTGCTAATGAGTGAAAAAAAAATATTGCAATCATAAATTCTCAATAATGTCTGGTTGTACTTACTGTAGTTTTCTGTACAGACGTGTTATAGTAAGAAGCGACTAACAGGATCGGGTGGTCAGGCTCGCTGACTTGGTTGACACGTGTCATCGTATACCAATTGCGTAGAACAATGCTCATGCTGGTGATCGCTGGGTTGTCTTTTCCATCACAAGGGATAAATATTTCAATACCAAAAACAGCGAATGACCTTTTTAATGTTAATTATTATTTAATCATTGAATTTTTAAAAGAAATAGAATTTTTAGATAAATTTTGATATATGGTTTGTAAATAGATAAATATTTAATTATTAGTAGTTTAGATTAGTAACTGAGATTATTAGTGGCTGTACCATCAAAGGGGGTTGAAGTATTGTAAAATTATTGTCCTCCTGAGAGGGTACATAGGTCCTAAAGTTTTGAAGGTAAACTTAAACCTACTATTATTTTTAATCGTCGTATATATGTTCTTTTGAATTACGGCTAGTTCTCCAAAATTGCTAATAGCTGAAAGGAGGGTGTAAATCCAGCTTGGGTCAATGCAGGAAGCATATGTACTATAAGTCCCCATGGTCCCTAGTATGGTGATCTACCTTTAGTTGTTGGCAATATATAGTCTGGTTTTCATTTATATTGTATTGTGATTTATAGTTAAAATATTTTAGATTTACCTACTAGTTTTTAATTTATTTCTGTGATAATCTAGTTGTTTTACTGTCCTTTGCAGACAAATAAGTATATTTTCTAACTTTGTTTTTATTCATTTATAAATGTACAACTTAGCCACAATATGGCTGAAGTACTGCCGATGTGACTTTAAATTTTAACTCACTGGATTGTCTGGTCTAGACTCGATTAATTACAGACCGCCGCCATATAGCTGGATTATTGCTGAGTGCGGCGTAAAACTAAACTCACTCACTGTTCTTGCAATAGTATTTTGTTACAGAGATATGTACACACAAACAAAAAATGTATGACCTTTACGGCTACATTATAAATTCAGGCACAGACCGACATAACATAGTACCCAAATATCACAAGTCAACAAGAAAATCTGAAAGAATCAATTTTAAAACGTGAAGTGCATTTATAGGCAGCGTTCTTCTGTAGTGACAGGGAAGGAAATCCAGCGCTTTGATTGGACCACGTAGTGACACAACTTGCAGATAAGCGCACGAGATGATCTAAAAATGGTTATCTATGTGAGATATGCAGTTTAAGTAAACATGCTACAGCTTGTGAAATCGATAAGAACACCAGAGTAAGTAAGCTATATACTCAGTCTGTAAACATTGTTTGTTGATTTAGATGACAGTGAAATGTGTGTCAAAACATCAAATGAAAAATACTGTGGCTCACATTTATACAATACATAGAATCAACATATTGTACTGAAACGAAAAGTGGTGATAGGTGCAGTTATTTATAATTACAGCTTGTCATTTAGTGCTTAAAGAGGGACCTATTACACGTCAAATTGTTGTGACGCGCTTTGACAGTTCGTCACAACTCGGTTGTTATCATGTGTTTCAGCTTGCTTTCTTTATGATAGGTGTAATATCATTATGTACAGCGTGATAGCACCTGGCTTCCGACGATATTATTGTGTAACACATGGTATATTTTCTTAGTGAAGTACAGATTCTAGTACTTCTGTTGGATTGAGTCCCATCCGGGATTCGAACCCACGCTCTCAGAGTCAGGCATCTCATCGCCAGCACACAAAGTCAGCCGTCTAACCCGCTCAGCCACAGCGGCTTCCACAAAATAGTCGGGTAACTGGTAGTCTACACACGGACTTTGTGTACCTTTCTGATTGGTATGAATTGGCACGGCTCCCAAGACCGAAAGCTATTAATACACAATGCAATTTAGAAAGTGGTCATATGTCACATATGGTATATATATTAGGATATACACCTATGCCTTCTTAATGACAGGTGCAATATCATTACGTGTAGCGCGATAGCTCCTGGCTGCCGACAACCGACGATATCATTGTGGTGCAGCAAATGTAACGTTAGATCCACCGATGCATTGACGCCAACACATGATTATGTATATGTCGACTACAGTGTTGGTGTAATATTTACGTCCTATTAATGGTCTATGTATCAGCGGTATTCAGGGTTTAATATATCTATCCTTTTATGATAAATATCCTGAACCAATGTCCTACCGCAGGTTAATTTGGAAATGACGTGTCATCAGTATCTATCTTATCAGGAATTTCCCATTCAGTTATCTCGCACGTTGTGTTTCCAGTTGATTCGTTGCGCGTCTTTAGTACCACGTCATTCGAATAAAACAGTACAGAATCATTGTTCCAAGGTATTTATAGTTATTACAAAGCACATATTCACCTGATCAATGACTGAGCATTACTACTATTCCCATCACCCATTTGAACAGTTATATTGTTGTCTCTCTCTCTCTGTGTCTCTGTCTCTCTCTCTGGACAGTAATTTGTCGGAAAACTGACTTATATGAGTGATAGATTTCAAAGTCACAAAGCCACACACGTTCCTGATAGAAATGGTATAGTGAAGCTGTAAACCTCACAGAAGGCCATTCGTTTTTCATCTTCCACTTTAACCAGTAACACAGCGAATAAAAGTTATGAACATGGGTTTCACTAATTGTGTATCTTACTTTATGAAATTATAAAACCATGATCATTTGGTAATGCTCTTTATATTAATTAGTGACGTTGCTTTGCATGGGAAACAAGTTGTTAATACATGTATAATATTTCAAGATGACCCATTATTGTGCATGGGTAATATTACATTTTTTCATCACATCAGGACATAACGTTAAGGTCGGGCAGGAGATGGTAAACAGAAAAAAACTATGGATAGTACAGTTGATGATATCAGTGTTTCCATTAGAAGCAAGTCAACACCCTTTGGATGAAGAAGAGGAGACACTTTCATGATGAACGTTTCAGCGGAATACGAATGGAACGATGTGTGCCAATGATATCAATCTAACTACATGACTGCGTTCTGTGACAGTGTATCCATTGTAAAACAGTATTGTAACTGAACTACAATGTAACTTGTTTCTGTTAAGATTCCGTAAAGGGCAGTTTTGGGCTAGTCATCATGTTAAGACTTGGTGTGAAGACTTATCTGGGAGCTTCTAGGGCCAGCCGGAATAATCTATCACAATTAAACACGTTGACTGCCTATCACGAGTATAGACGAATTTGCCACGACGATATATTTCGTAGTGGCAAAATGGTATTTTGAAACAAGTTTTACATGTTGATAAAATAGGTACAAGAAACAAACGTCTCCTGGCCTGCTTTGTTACCGCCAAGAGACGATTGCTTCTTGTGCCTGTTTTGCCAACATGCGAAACCTGTTTCAAAATACCAGTGATGTAGCTACGAGATAACTCGTAGTGGCAGATTCGGCCAGACATTGATGCTACGAGTATACACGTAGTGGCAGTCAACGTGTTAACCCTTGATATAACAAAACGTTAAAGAGACAGATTTATGCTGAATGCGTGTCCCTCCCTTTTCGTTTTACCTCAAGACCAGCTCAGACTGAACATGACGTGTCGCCTTACATGTCCATCTTATAGTCCTGTGTTAGAAACTTGATCATTGTTGTGGCTATGCCAATGTTATCATAACTGTCTTTATTGGTATTAATCACCGCTCACATATGTGGTGAACACTGCATGTGTATTGCCTCTCTCTTTTGTATTGCCATTGAAAATCCTTTGCGGTATGTTGGTTAGCATTTCACACAACCACACGCGTCCAAAATGACAGCGTAATTCTTCTCGGAAGCATGCAGGAAGCTGAAGCGACCATTGATTACCATTAAGTTGGTCAAAATTTTGTTGCTTGTGGTCTATAGCCTAATTTATTTTTTTATATTTTCTGAATAATTATTGTTTTCATATTGATCCAGTTTGTGTTATTTAAAATAAGCGTCATTAAAACATGTGGATTCTCAATCTCAGAAACGGACCGAGTTCCGTTCAGTCAAAACATTTGATTTTTCAACGTTGTACAACACAATCCCACATTGCAAACTCAATTCCTTGATGCATTGGGCATTTGTAAATAACCGTTATGAACAAGGATATACCTACATACCTATTTCCAGAGGTTCAGGGCCATTTGTAAAAACTGACAGTAAATGTCATTTGAAGTTTACTGAGAAACAAATATGTGAAATGCTGCACGAACTCATTGATAACAAGGTAACTTGGCCAAGACGTTTAACTGATATCGTTCAACAGCCACCAAATAGGCAATTTACCCCTCTGGACTTGACATTGAAGAGACAAGTGACACAGCCTCAACTGTTTCATATTGAGATCTATGCATAACAATTCAGAGTGACAAAAAATTCTCCACAAGGTTGTATGACAAAAGGTATGATTTCATCTTCCTAACAGTCAACGTTCCATGCATGTCTTTGCTGGTACAATCGAGCATCATCTTTTATCACAATTTCAAAGAGCGTCATGCAACTCTTGCGCAGAAGTTGTTTGATCAAAGTTACAACATTCAATGGGCTCAGTAAAGCTTTTAAAAGTAGTTTTAGGGTAGTCATGTTCAGGACATTTCAAAATTTGATGCATCATTGACAAAACAGTTGTCAGATGCAATTATCTATTTTGCTTTGTATTATTACGTTCCCAATGTTTTTCAGGTGAACAGTTGACAGCCTTTTTATATATTTATGACGGGTGCCCCCGGTGGGGAAGGATACGCTCACCTTTTAACGAAAACGTGCTATCATCACTATTTCATAGTGATTCATAAACAAATGCTCTGTCACCGTGGTCCAGACACGATTAACCTAACTGTTTTACTGTCGAAAAGTATTTAATAATAAGTAACTTGTTCTCATAGCGAAAAGGGTGCAATATTGTCGTTGCATTTTTTGTAACTCACTCACTCCTTTATAGTACATTTGAAATTTGTATGGAATTGATAATAAATCACGTTTGTGTTTTGTACAGTGTTTCCTTTTTGTTTGTTGGTTTCACACAGAATTCTTGTACATATAGATTTTGTTTCAACCTACTCTTTCAACAGGTAATAACTAGCATTTTATAAGTGGGATAGTAATAGGTAAAATACATCTTAATGGATAACAGTAATATATTTATTGCTAATAGATATTCGTTATATAGATTCGTACAGTTTTCCCAGAAATGTTTGATAAACTCTTTGTTTCTTAATACTTATAATAGAATTTTAAAATACGTGTTACATTATGTAGTAAGGTACCCAATATGGGAGGCAACTCTTGTAGGCTTAAGATTGAACCTTACTACATCAAGAGTTATCTCCCCTGGTGTTGCAGACACCTTCCTTTGTTGACTCGGCAGATTTGACAGCCGAAAGAAAAAGAATACTGGTTCTAGATAATTTTGTAAGGGATGTGACTAATGTAAAGGAATTAGCTGGTAGACATGACATTCCTCTGTCTACAGTATACAGATCTTTGAAGAATATTCAGTCAGGAGTTGGGATTGAGCACAAGACAGGGACAGGGAGACCAAGGAAGTTCAGTACTACGGATTGTCGGCGACTTGGTCAGATTGTGAGTAGGGGACAATTGAATAGCGTTGAGAATATCAGAAATGATATGATTAGTAGAGGAAGTCCTCGGGTATGTAATTAAACCCTTAAACAAGAATTACAAAGACTTAACTGGGCGAAAAGGCATGGAATTTCCTCACCATTGATGAACGATGCACAAAAAGAAAGACATTTACAAAAAATACAAATGGTGTTGGGCTCACGAAAATCAAGACTGGGATAATGTCGGATGGGATATCACTGGAAATTTGACAAAGGAACGATATGTTGTCATCTTAAATGGTCACCTCCGGCCCGAACACTGTATGAAGATAAATGGATTATCCAGGATGAAAACGACCCAAAACACACTGCGGGTTACACAAAACAGTGGTTGTTGGAAGAAAATGTTCAAGTTTTAGACTGGCCAAGCTACAACCCAGATCCTAACCCTATTGATAATATGTGGGGACTAATGAAAGATAGAATAAACCAAAACGGACTTAGAAATATTGAGGATAGGAAGAAAGGTGTGGTCAAACATTGGGATACGCTGTCACACGCTTTCCTACAAACTTAAATCGATAGTGCACCTAGGCGCATTCACTCGTGTATTGCCCCATGGTTCCTAGTATGGTGATCTACCTTCAGTTGTTGGCGATCTCTAGCCCGTTTTTATATTGTATTGTGATTTACAAGTAACATATTTTAGTTTAATTACTAGTTTTACATACATATCTGTGATATTCTAGTTGTTTTACTCTCCTTCGTCGGCAGGTTTTTTATAATATACATATGTTTAATTTCACTATCAAATGTTCTCGTCACGATATGGCTAAAATATTGCCGATGTGACGTTAAATAGTAACTCACTCACTCACTCACTCACTCGTGTATTGCAGGGCAAGGAGGTCTCACAAAGTACTGAAAAGACACTCCGACTGTAAGAGACTCATATCTCAAGATATTCATTTCCGTAAAACATCTATAGTTTATATACATATGTTAGATATTTGACGAAACAACTTTCTCAATAGTTTCCGGGAATACTATATACTAAAGTGGTGTTAGACAAGGTTAACATTTGTCACCACGTTTTTCCATTGCACAGAAACGACATAGAAAATTCACGTAAAGTAAATACAACTTTAAATTTAGTAAAGCACATGCAGAGATTAGTATGAATTCCTTTGATAGTCAGCATTATATGAGTAAATGCATTGTTAAGTGGACTAAACAAAGCTACACCCATGCAATTTTATGCAATTTGTTGGCTGTTATTATTCGATAAACGTACGTAAATCCTTTTTCGTAATAGGGATGTGAAATATGGAGTTTCGAAATATGTATGTTCCTTGGATATATACCGACTTTAATGTCTTAATTTAAGACGTGGTACTCCCTCGTCCATAGATCGACGGATGGGTTGGTTGGTTCATCAATTAATCGGTTTATTGATTGCGTATACTCACATTTCAGGAGATCGTGAGGCTTGTATTGTATCTTGCTGGACAGAAAATACACACCAGTATCTTTACATTGCTGATCTTCTACGTAGTTGACAAACACATCACGCTCTGTCAGCGGTGGATTAGAATGAGAACTAATCCCAATGTCCGAACAAACAAAGTCATCATTCTCTGTTGTAGGAGGCGACAGTTCTGTAGCAGACGCGTTGGTGAGTTCAGTAGCAGACGACGCACAGATAGGCTGTTGCACAAGCTCAAAAATCTTGTCTATGATCTTCTTATAGTATGAGTCATTTACTAAGAGCATCTTAGTAACTTCTTTGTAAACCACCGGGATTTCTTTCGGCGTGGAATTGACGTGAATGAATAAATATTTCTGAAATTCGTCAGACGGTGATCATGTCAGGACAGAGATGTATTATAGTAACAAGTACTTTCCACCATTAAATTCGTCAGAAAGTAGATCCGATGCCATAATCCCTCTCCCTTCCAGGACGCAGAGATCGACACACATACGATCATATAGTACATTCAAAGTTCGAGCATGTCACTTATGAACCTTTGCGTCCGACATCTTCCATTGAACTGTTTACACAAAGTAGATCCTTCACGATGCCGATTAATAAATAGATCTTAATGTCCACTACAGTATATTCGACTCATACATACAGGTCTTGGAGACATGCGAAGCCACGACTCTTGGTTTGTTCGTTTGTCAATTTGTACCGCTTCAGTATGTCAGTATGTAGCCATGTCATCTGACTGTCACAATCTTACACATACTTCCAGTCAACTGACGCTTAGAGAGAGAGACGGGAGACTAAGCTAGTCCTTTTTACGCAACAGAACAAGGGACACTACGAATGGGTAATATCCAAGTGAGGGGTAAAAGTCGACAAGGAGGTTATCGATCGTCCCAGATATAAATGACACAGCATATAAGGCTCTATTCTCAGACGTCATAGTTTACGCTGTGATGAGCTGATTATTTCAGGTAGCGTCGAGGTCAAGTGTTGTGAATTCTCCACGTATGGATATGATTTGCAGAAATACCTCTCTTCTTTTTGCGTCAAATGACTGGCGCACGTGATCATCATGAGTGACGCTGGTTTTGTGAAATACCTTTGCAGATGTATGAAACATATTGACACAATAGCTTCTTTTGCTCTACTTTAAGACGTAAGCAGTTTCGTAGATTCAAGAAAAGATTGAGAAGACAATGATTTTGACCAAATAAAGTATACTGAGTAAGTTACAATTTATAGTCACTTTGGCAATATTTCAGTCATATCGTGACTTAAAAGGGGCATATTTAAATATTTATAATTTTATATCTTAAAATCTGTCTGCGAAGGACAGTAAAAGAACTAGAATATCACAGTGAGAGATTTAAAACTAGCATGTGACTTAAACGTATATACTATTTAGGCTATTACAATATAAAAACAGGCTATAGATTGTCGTGTCGGTATTGTCAGATGCAGAATATTTCGTTTCACTCATGAGTATGTGTTTTGTAAAAACAGATGACCGGATGTAATAAATGAAGCATGTGGCGGAAAAACCGAAACTGTTGCGTGGTAAATTGAAGACTGTAGTTGTAACTGAATTGTCATACTGCAAAAAATAACATAGATCACCAGCAACTGAAGGTAGATCACCATTCTAGGGACCATGGGAAACTTACAGTTCCTTTCCTACCTGCATGGGCCCAAGCTGGCTTTACTCCATCCCTCCAGATTGTAGTGAAATTTAGCAATTATCTAAAACAACAAATATTACGGATCCTCTCAGGAGGACAATAATTTTACAATACTTTAACCCCCTTCGAGGATACAGCCTCTGACCAACTAAATTGCAACTTAAACTCTACCAATGTTAAAAATCAACTATCTACACAATATCAAAATCTATCAATTAATTCAATTTCTTTTAATAATCGAAGGATAACATGAGGAAAAACATGATTAAAAAGATCCTTCGTTGTTTGTACATTTAAAGAGTTATCCCTTGTGGTGGAAAAATCAACACAGTCAAATAAAGTATACTGATACGAAAGTAGCTCCAGGACTTAATAGCTTCCGGGCAACATGAAGAGGAGGTAACTCCTGCAGTGATGGCACACCATACGCACATTAGATTCCCCAGACAGCCAAGTTCAGTTTTTATTCTGTCCCTTTAATTTTCTCCCACTCCAGATAATTCCTTAGTTCCAGTAATCTCACTAGTTTGTAGTTAGACGCAATTAAACGGTAGTAAGGCGAGTGTGAGTGCATTGATATTTTAAGTCACATCGGCTATATTTCAACTATAAAAACCTGTCAACCTGAATATCAGATAAAGATTTAAAACTAGTATCTTATCTCTAAAATATGACTATCAACAACAATACAATAAATAAATGTAATGAAATGGATCAGTGAATGAGTGAGAGAGTTACAAATTTACGTCACATCGACAGTATTTCATCCATATTGTGACGACACAAAAACATTTTATGTCTACTTTACAATAGACAAACACAATATAAAAAGGGTCTAGAGATCATCAGCAACCAAAGTTTGGCCACCATACAAGGGTCAAAGGAGATGTACGGTACTCCTGCTAGATAAACCTGCCTACCTATCTACCTACCTTTTCACGCTTACACGGTAGTAAGTCAGTCAGATGGTTAATAGGTTGACATTTTGACTCCATCTGTCTGACGTGATACAGAAACACATGTGTTTGAATCACTCTAGCATCTGTATCTGTGTACTCATTTCCGCTGTTTCAGTGCAACATACACATGTTTGTTCACATCGATCTCACAATATGTGAGTTTAGTTCTACGCCACCTCAGCAATATTCCAGCTATATGGCGGCGGTCTGTAAATAATCGAATTTGGACCAGACATTCCAGTGATCAACAGCATGAGCATCGATCTGCGCAAGGGGGAACCGATGACATGTGTCAACCAAGCCAGCGAGCCTGACCACCCGATCCCGTTAGTCGCCTCTTACGACAAGCATGGGTTACTGAAGGCTCATTCTAACCAGGACCTTCATGGGTACATATCGTGAAGACGGGAACAATTACTTGTTATACATAGTAATTATTGGTAAATTATAAAAACCTGTCAACGAAGGACAGTAAAATAACTAGATTATCACAGATATGAATATAAAACTAGTAATTGAATCTAAGACAGTTTAACTATAGATGAAAATACAGTATAAAAACAGGCTATAGATTGCCAACAACTGAAGGTAGATCACCATACAAAGGAACACGGGGACTTACATTACCTTTGCTTCCTGCATGGGCCCTAGCTGGATTTACATCATCCCTTCAGCCGTTAGCAACTGAGACAAATCTAGCCATATATTAAATCTACACATAGTGGAGTGTTTAAATTATTGGGGAGGACAATAAGTTTACAGTATTTCAACCCCCTTTGAGGATAAAGCCACTAACAATCTGAGTTACTAATTTAAACTTCCAATCCTTTTTGAATAGTGAGTCTGTGAGGTTTATTACCTGAGACTGGTGACTTTCCCTAAGTCATTACTGATCATGATGAAACTTATATTTTACATTTGTACAATAACCATTAATGAATAATATCCAGCATGACGACCGTAAGTGCAACCAAACACATGTGTATCAAAATTCTGGATTCTTCCGTCATTCAATGTAAATATTCATTGTCGGATCCAGAGGGGTGGATGGGGTTTACCCCTTTGAGAATGACTCAAGACCACACTGAACTGAAGAACTTTTTGTGCGTTGGCGGAGCCAATGGGGGGGTTCAGGGAGTTCGAATTTCTGGCTCCGCCCATGATATTGAGGGGACACTTTTTTCCCTGGCGTACTTGTCTCTAAAATGTACGTGGACTTCTATAACTGATTTTTGCTGACAGTGTGTTTTATTTTACGAATGATCTGTGTTTTATTTGTATATATACTGTCCCAAAATAGAAATGCATAGGCCGGAAATCTGTTGCGAAAATGTTGTATTTTCAAATATGTATAACTCGTCCACAAATGGACTTTAGTGCATGAATTTTAGACGAAGACGTTGAGGGCGATGGTGACGACGTAGCACGGTCCCGACGTCGGGTCTCCTGGCTCTCAGTCCAATCTTTCTAAGCCTGTTCCGTACAGTTTGACCGGATATCATCCGAAGTCCACGCAGCCTGGCTGCTGTGCTCTCACCCGTGACAGTACCATCACGCAAATGTGGTACCCGGATGTACCGATCTTGGGCTGCAGTGGTGACTCGAGGTGTGCCTGTATGTGGACCGTCATTTGTTATACCTGTTTGGTTGTAACGAGCTGCAAGCCATGATATCGTGCTCAGCCTAACATTCAGACGCCTGGCAACAGAAGCTTGGTACTCTCCAGCGTGCATTCTTTTCAATTTCGTTTTTCCTTTTCGCAGCGTCACGACAAGGCGTAGTGATTTGACCTTGGAACTCCTTCAAAACGAATGCCGATTTCCAAAAGTAATCTGGATTTTTATAGCCAGATGTTTGTTGCGTTGTGGCGATGCGTTTTCAATCCTTGTAAGAAATCTCATCAAAATCAACATTTTCAGGTGAGGTCGACTTTTTACTTGTGCAATTGTGTAACATCATGTTATGAACACTTTTGTTACACATTTTGACGATTGCTTGAACACAATAGGTAATTATTGGTTAAAAAACTACAAATGCCTATGCGTTTCTTTTTTGGGATAGTGTATCTTCCTCGAGTAGGCTAGATCTACATTTTACAACGGACACATTGATTCAGTGTTTCTTATTGATAAACCTGATGCTTTATATTGACCCATTGGTCTGCCTTCACTTCTTCTCATGTGCTAATTTTTGGGTGATTTAAACTTGAACGAGCAATGAAATCAATCCCGTCTGTGAGCAGAGTTTGGTAATGACGTATATATTGATGAAGACAATGACCCTGCTGAGCAGCCTGTGTACAAATATTAATAGATTTAGACGCACTTTACTTGTTTATGCTATGTTTGTCGACTGTTTATATGAATGGTGGAGTTGAAATTTATAATGGGTATTTACATGAGTAGGAGATAGTGGTTCAAGTGATGTTGAATACTTTCTTGCACATGCTTGTAGAAATGTTAAATGCTTGGGGCCGATTAAATTATTATCTGGCACGTTTTCTTTCAATAGCCATACTAGACTCAATGTAGATTGAGATGATCATGACCCCATCTTTAGTAGATTTGTTGGGGATAAATCGAAGGAAAACCTTTCCACTTCAGCTCTGAGGCAGACCTTCGGAACTGTTTCTTGATTAACTAAAATTGAAACTTTGCACAAAGAGGATTACAGATTTAGTTCAGTGTGCCCTAAATACGGCCTCCAGTATGAAGAGACAAACAAACAATGTTTAATTTGCTTCTTCTAAACCAAAACTGAATATATATTGTGTACTGGCTAGTTCAGAAACCAGAAGGTTTAGGCTTTATCACAATGAATGATGCTAACAGGGTTCTGCTGGAATTAGAGTTGTGACGATATATCGATACTAGAATAATCGTGATATTAAAATCAGACGATGCAATATATCGATACGATCCATGTGTATCGATTCACCGACGATATATACTTGCTAAAAGGTCACCTACATTTGAATTGGTTTTATTCATACATCATCGCGAATTTCGCGACTGATGAAAACAACAGGGGAGCGCCATGTTTCAGATTGCTAGGCGACGTTGAATCTCGCGAGATTTCGGCACTTCTCGCATGCGCACAGGGAAAATGGCCACTGACGACGCGGTGTTTTTGAAGCCTGGTGCAGGATTTAAAGCAAAGTGTGGGAGCACTTTTTGCTATCGAGAAATAAAACTCAAGTGGCATGTACTGTGTGTGATGTGATAGCAACTTTTCGAGGAAACACGACAAACATGTCGACACACTTGAAAAGGCAACCACCACCCCCACCCCCCACCACCCCTGGTATGGAAAATGAGGGTTTTATTAATTTTGTTCACGGTTTAGATCCCCGATACAAAGTGCCAAACAGCAAAACTGTGTCTCAGACTATCTTTCCCAAACTGTATGAGGAAACCAAATCTTCAGTTTTGTCTTATTTGAAAACAAGTGAAAGGGTAGCACTCACCACTGATACATTACCATTACAAGCCAACATATCGCCAGTGTTTGGGAGATTGTGTCACATTTTCTACAGACCAGGGTCATTGAGGAAAGTCATACTGGAGTGAATATTGGGAAAGTGCTTAAGGATGCTGTGGAAGAGTGGGGCATTGCTGACAAGGACCCAGAGGCGTGTTCAGCAAGCCGAGTACACGCGAATATTAGCGAGACCTCGCTTCCGAACACCACCGCTGAAACGAGTTCACGCGTGTACGCGCGATTTGCCTCAGGAGGTAGTGCGCCAAACAATCCAAGATGGCGTCCAGCATTGCGAAGCTTGTACCGCTGCAAATGACTAATGCCGATAAAACCGTTGTATTTACGGTTCACGTTCACCCTGATGTACAGGAGAAATGTGTGCAAGGTAAGCTTACGGTAAGGAAGCGTTTTAATTGAATACTTGCACATTTTGTAGTATTGGGCTTCATTGGACTAAATCGATTATCTGTACAGTCATGGGACATAGGTATTCGTCAGCCGGCTAAATTCTCATAGACTTGCATTGTTATTTTAGTGTAGCTGTAATAATTTTGCAGGTTGTTAGGAAATCATCTTGGTCACAGATACATAATTTCCATGTAATGTTCCTTTAAGTATTTTCCGCATTGTAATTACATGAGCAACATACATATACAACATTGTGCATTCTATCCCCATAGACCGCCATGTTAAACATTCTCATAACCATGACATGGCATCAATCAAAGTGCAGTCATTCTTGAAATACTGAATGGAAAAATAAAACGGAAATTGTGTCTTTGGAGCTGAGATGATTCATGACACATGTGCAAAATATGAACAAGATCAAACGACAAATTACTTCAAGGTAACTTTTCTAGCTTCACAAAATTAACATGTAAGTCTATGGAAATTATGCACAGTGACGAATACTCATGTCCAATGACTGCATATTGTTGCAATATTGGCGGGAGTATCTGAACGAGTGAACAAATATTTTCCTGTTTCTTGTCCACACTTGTTTATTTGTGTAAATGTATTTGTATAAATGTATTTGTTTAACGTCTTTCACACATACAACGCATAGAGCCATGGTTGATGCTGAATGATTATTTTTTTTCACCTTTTTGAGGTTTCTATACCATAAGTGTTACCTAATATATTTTATTTATTTCACAAAATGCAAATACTTTTCGTTTACATTAAAGTCATAATGTCGATTTTCTTCATCAGTTATTTTGAAGTTCCCCATTTTACTAACGTCTATGAACCCACCGCTCAATCCGCCTACGAATCCACCGGATTTCCACGTCTACGAACCAGTCTAGTCTACGAATTCACCTACAGCCATCTGAACTAGACAGTACATTTTTAGATTCCACTTGTTTCATGAGCCAAACTTTTCATAAATCTTTGGGGCATATTAGTTACTTTCTAGTGAGTTTTGTTGAGTCGTAAATGATTTTGTATATGTTTTTATCTGCAGACACACAGTTGGCAACTGAGATGTTTATACGAATGGAGGAGAAGTACAAAGTGGACTCTTCAGGCCACAGAAATCTTAGTAAGTGAGAGAGTACACCACAGTACATAACATCTTAATGTATCAGTTACATGGAAACCTGAGTCTGGATTCACTAAACTTCTAAGAATTTTCTTAGTTTCCTAAGAATTCTTAGCTGAGAATTTATCTTAAGTATCAATCCACCATGCGACTAAGCAGAAATCTTAGCTGAGAATTTTAAAAATTCTAAGTGAGAAACGCATGGCAAAGCACAAACACCGCTCTGGTTCAGCATGCGCGAGTCATGAGTGGAACCGGGCCATTTCGCAACAACATCAATGATATGTCATCTGTGGTCAAAGACAACCTGAGTATTGATGCTGTGGTACTGCTTCCTGTTCACATAAATAGGTTCGTGCTGAGATGGTGCCATCTATAACCCCAACCACTCCGGAAAAATTAGCGATGCCATAGAAACCAAGTTGGTTTCGTCGGATTTCAGTCGGACTGGTTGGAAATGAAACCAACTGGCAAACAATGGCAGGGGCAGACAGTGCAGTTATTGTTTGGTTAACGGCCCTACTCACTGAAGACCGTGAAACACCAATGTTGTCCGCATTACATAGCTGCATTTTGCCTGTGGCAAAGTAACGCAGCATGATTAGAACTTTGTCAGTAGCTGATAAAGGATTACTTCTTCGAGTCACAGGTGAAATTTCATTTGAAATGAGACTTCATAAAAATTGTATACCACTTTTGGATAATCTAAATATTCGTGTCAACTCGGTTTCTGTTGTTTTTTTCTAAAATGTTGGTTCTGTCGATGAATGCATTGGCGGCCATCTTTGTTTACTTTAAGAAAATTCTTAGTGCTTAAGTAACCTATGGAGGATTCTTAAGTTAAGACAAAATCTGAAGCACTAAGAGGTTTGATGAATATTGCTTAAGCAAAAATCTTAGTTTTAGATACGTTGCTATGGAAACTAAGAATTAGTAGACTTAAGAATTCTTATGGCTTAAGAATATTTACTTAAAATTAATATGGGCAGTCTTTTCAATTAAAATATTTCAGAAATGAGTAATTATATATGTATCTTTCACAGGAATGTTTTAACTGTTCACTTTTGAATATGTTTCTTTACTAATAAACATGTGGTTTTTTTCATCTAGGAGCCACTGGTAATATTATCTTTTCTGTTTCCAGCATGTTCACAATAGCTACAGCAAATCCCTTTGCAAAGAATTAATCTTGCTTTAATCTTGCTTAATCATGTCTGTATTACATGCTGTTGTGGGTAGTAGTATTAGTTTCTTAATTATCCCCCTAGGGGGATATAGTCAACGCCCTGTCCGTCTGTCCGTAATGATTTTCTGAAGACTCTTGTTGCTTTTACTATCCTATGTTTCCTATCATTGTCTTATGTGTTCCCCTTAGCACAGTCCTCTTAATACATTTGTCACAATTCATCACCTTCTTATCATGTTTAATAAATTGCACACGCTTATGGCTTATCCATTGGATGGCTTACTGGTACAATAATGTGAGGTGCACATTCTTGAAGTCTTTCTACTGGTGTGGTTTTCTTTGCCTCTTAATATTTACTATCTTCTCTACTCATCTTTTATAAAGTATACACATGTATGTATAAACCTATGTATATAGTGTTTGGATACAGCTATTTTCAATATATATATATAATAAAGTAATTAGTCACTTTCATTTTAATGTAATGAATGAAGTAATGTATCTCATAATGGTACTTGTCAAACTTGCTGTAATAGTTATAGATTTGACTGTACATGCTGTATGACATACTAAAAAATTTTACTTTTTGTTAGGTGCAGGTTTGGGAGGAAAGTTATTACCGGTAATCCTTATTTCCTTTTACTTTCAGTTTTAAAGGTAAAGGTATTTTTGTGAGATAACAAAAAGTGGCGATTTTACATGAGTAACAATTTAAATATGTTCATTGACTTATTGCTGGAAAAATTATTCTTATTGTAAATGTTCCATAATATTTGCCTTATTTTCATTATCCCATTTTCAAATATTATAGTCATTATATTTGAAGAATAGATATTGTATAGAGCTTTTATTTTTTCATTAAAGGTGTTGCTGAATCCTTTGAATTAGCTTCGGAATTTGGATTGTTGAATACTGTCTCCGCTGCTTGTAAAAACAGTGGGGTCAGTATCAGCATGAATATAACAAGACCGACTCACTTTGATGATGTGTCTGCATCTGCATATGTGAAAGATGTGCCGGATGAAATGTTATGTCGCCTTGGGCGGTTAGCACCAAAAGATCTCACGGCACAAGAAAGAGTTAGGTTCCTGGAACAATTGGTAGCATCAGTACCAGATGGTAAGCATTAAATATTACATTTATATGATTGAATAAACAAGGTAACTGTCAATCCCAACAATTGTTTTACCTTTGAGTATCATTTTAATTTGGATGTGGCAAAAACTATAATACCACTAAAGATTGCTTTCATTATTTGCATCTGCTCAAAACCTTTAGAAGCCCTGTATTATATATATGGTCACACTCTTGAATTTGACCCAGTTTATGTATTGCAGATCATAATAGTGAATTCAGTGTTGAACCCAAAGCCAGTACAAGTAGCGCTGGTGCCAGTGACAGAAATAGATGTGACACACTGGGAGATGACATGGAACTGGACACACAAGATGACATAGGCACGTACCAAGCATTTTCTTCTGTTAACAATATTTATTCATAGTCTTCTTTCATTTTATTCATTTGGGAGTAAATTTTGATTAAAGGAACTAATTCAGAGCAGTTTGCATAAAGCCTAAATGTTAAAAAGCATTTTCCTTTGTGAACTGTTCAACCTAAAATTGTAAGTTCATATGTGTATTATACTTGGGAATCTTAAGTCTGAATGCCTAGCTGTAACAGAATATTATAGAACTAATTTCGTTACAGATTCAGTATTTTCAATGACCACTCACTCCAGTTGGTCAAGCCAGAGTCATCAGTCACAAGGTAATTTAATGCAAATGTTTACTTAATAAATGGTTTTTAGAGCTAAATATTAGGTAAAGTTCCGGTAATTCTCACTGAGTCTGGTAATTATCTATCTATCGCAACACTGAACATTGGGACTAAGTATTCAGCAACGTATGTCCGTACGTACTTCCCGTTTCTTGTTAACACGATATCTCATGATCTGTTACACGAAAGCAAATAATCAATACGCGAAGGGCTACGACCCGAGCAAGCCAACCAATCATATTCTCTACCTCGACGTTACACCCAATGTCTTCAAATTGGGGAATACGCAGACACAAAATATAAAAAGTAGTAAACATGTGATAAATATTTATTTTTTAGCGGTGGGGCACATTGCCACAATATTGGCAAACACTTGTTATCATTTCTTTTAACTTTGAAATATTCATTTTTGTTGGAAATTTACATGTATCATTTCCAAATGGGTATCTTTACTTTTTTTAGTGAGAATAAACTGGACTGAATGTCAAGTCCGCCTGCTCATTACTCTGCGGCAGCAGTATGAGCATTTGTTTACTAGCAGCATCGTCACCCAGAAGCAGGCTTGGAAGAAAGTAGCCGACGAAATGACTGAGAAAGGTTACTGCTACTCTGGGGATGAATGCCAGAGGAAATTCGGTTCCTTGAGGCTAAGGTATTATGATTCACTCGTACTCGGTTCAAACAAGAAATGGTGTTCTGTTCCTATTTTCACAACTGTTCATTCGTTCATTCCTGTTTTCATCCCAATGGCATATAATGTGGGGGGTATAGGTAACACCAGTTTCCAGAGCATTACAGGCAACAGCTATGTTGCTGTTGTTCTGATTTCCATGGAAACGATTTGTAGTTCATCACAAAAGAGAGGGGAAACAGTACTTTGTCTAAGTTTAATGCACGTTGCTGTACCCGCAACTAGGTGTTTGCACGTTTTCATGTGGCCACCATGTGTAAAGTGCACAGGGTTGTGTGCTGTACACTAGGGGTTGCGACAACACTGAAAGAGTCTTCACACAAAAATGACTCTAAGGTTTATATACTGAGTGGCAGGTGGGCTCGATTCCGGCACCTTGAGCTGGCTGGATCACTAGCCTGACGCGATAGACACCTCACCCACCGCGCCCCAATTGTGCCTGCAGTTATCAGGAAACTTGATTTTAAAAGGTGGTTTTTGACTGATTATTGCAGTCAGGGTTCCTTTTCTCTTTGCAGATACAAAACAATAAAGGACCGTAATAACAAGACTGGCAGGGGCAGGTCAACATGGAAATTCTTCAGTCTCATGGATGAGATGTATGCTGGGGATCCAGCAGTTGAACCCCTTGCTGAAGTCAGTAGCCTTCAGAATCCGAAAAATCTAACCAGGGCCCCAAATAGTCCAGAGAGGGAAAGAAGCGACTGTGTAATGCGTTATGATTCTCCTAATACATCCAACAGCAAGAAGGCCCCTGCCAAGACAACACCTAAAACTCCTGTATCTAAGAGAGGCACAGCCTCACTGGCGGATCTATCGGAAATGAGAGAACAACAGAAGAAACAGCATGAAGAGAGAATGGAGTTGGAGAAGAAAAGATTAGCAATTGAGGAAAAAAGACTGGAAACTCTTCAGAAATTAGTAGATGCTATAGTAAATTCCAAGAAAGTAAATTATATATTTATATACTTATCCTATCTCACGACTTGCACCTCTCTCTCTCTTCATTCGACCATGAGTGGAAACGAATAAAACTTTGCTCCAGGCCGACCTTGTCCCTGTACCCGTGCTGTGCATGCCTTCCTGCCTTAGCTGTGCGGTGTCTTTTTGTCAGAGTGATTTTTGTGGTCGGTCTCCTTCACCTCAGGTGAATCAGGATATCCCGTCTAGTCAGTCTAGAGCTAGTGAGCACAATATTGGGACAATATTCAACACGACAGGTCATGATGTTTGTGCCCCAAGAGAGTTGGGACAAGATTCAGTGAAGTGCACGACTCTTTTGTCCTTTTATGGCTCCAAGATCGAGAATGAGTATGTAAGGTGATCATGTGGGTGAGGACTGCACATGCAACGTGCTGCCACGGCCTAGTGAGCATGGCGAAGGCAGGAAGGCATGCACAGCACGGGGACAGGGGACAGGGAACAGGGAAAAGGTCGGCCTGGAGCAAAGTTTAATTAATTTCCACTCATGGTCGAATGAAGAGAGAGGTGCAAGTCGTGAGATAGGATAAGTATATAAATATACAATTTCCAAATTTGTTTCCATAAGATCCATTTGAATTATTTCTATTTTGTACCGCTTTTTTAGGTCTTCAAAACTGAGATGACCTTTTTCATCACAAATATTTCTGACATAATGTATACAGACTAAAGTTATAGCAACAATTTTAGGCAATTACCTTGTTCGAGGTATGTATCTGCTTTTGAACATAAGGGAATGATATGCCATTCAGCAGCTGACAAAAAATCTTGTTCCATGTCGTGTCTAATACAGAGTGTATTTAGTATAGATTAGTAAATCTGCATACATTTTAACACTACCTTCTCACAGATCCAGTGTGCAAGGTAAAAGTAATTAATCAATCAGCGTTATTGGTTAATCCTTTGATCGATGTTTGTTTGAAAACTTTGTAACTCATTTGTTAATACCTCTTGCTGCACTTTCCAAGCGCATATAACATAACATGTTATATATTTGCCACATCAGACCTTATTTTATACTGTTGAGTATTTACTCCATACACAAGAAATGCCAAATGGGAACCCTTGTCAGGTAATCTTGAGTTGTGTTACTACTACTATTATTATACCTGTCATAAATTCAGAAATCAATGTGCGTTGGGGGCGCGGTGGGTGAGGTGTCTATCGCGTCAGGCTAGTGATCCAGCCAGCTCAAGGTGCCGGAATCGAGCCCACCTGCCACTCAGTATATAAACATTTGTTTGGCATGACAGTGTTTAACAATGGTAAATATTTCATTCAGAGAGTAGAATAATGTAGACAGGAAAATATTATGTGCACTTCATCTTAGGTGTCGAGATCCATGCAGTGTTCACAGCAGATGTTATAGTCGTACTGTTGTTTCTCCTTCCTTCCTGCATTTACCTTCAGATTGTTCAATGCTATTCTGAATTTACAGAATGTGGGTACCAAAGACAGGTAATATGTGTTTCTGTATTAAAATCATTTTAAAATCCAGAGTATAATGACTGATAACTTGAGGTTGAAATTTTCAAATGCTGATCCTGACACCAACATGTTGTGATAACCGAGCCCATGTTTGTAACATATATTACATATATGTACTTTCCACTTTCATGCATTTTCATTCATTATTAGCATATCCAATCCTGACTATGCAGACTCTATGGGATGCTTGTAACATATCATGTTACATATATCTACTTTCCTCTTTCAAAGTTGTGCCCAATGTATGTCTATTAAACTTAATGTGTACATATTAAAAAAGACTGTTTTATCCATGTGTTTTGTTTGCATTACAACATAGACGTGTGTGCACGAGTCACGTGATAGCGATTAGATCATATCATCAAGAAGCCATTTTATGTAAATATTTAATTGGATGGAAACAATTGATTTCAGAATAAGAACTTTATTTGTATGGCATGGAACATGGCTGGTAGTAACAAGAGAAGATTGATTTATTTACATGTCATGCATTTGTACATAAAAGAACATTTATCATATTATTGGAATGTACAAAAAGATATGTCCATTTTGGCCTATGAGACACTAAAATACAGTTATGGTTACAATATTAACACATACATCACTCTCACTCAGTCAAATATATACATTACATGAGACATTGATTATATTTCCTAATTATTTCCTGAAAAACTTGGGGCGGTGGGGTAGCCTAGTGGTTAAAGCGTTGTCTCGTCACGCCGAAGACCCGGGTTCGAATCCCCACATGGGTACAATGTGTTAAGCCCATTTCTGGTGTCCCCCGCCATGATATTGCTGGAATATTGCTAAAAGCGGCGTAAAACTAAACTCAGTCAGTCCTGAAAAACTTGGGGCGGTGGGGTAGCCTAGTGGTTAAAGCGTTGTCTCGTCACGCCGAAGACCCGGGTTCGAATCCCCACATGGGTACAATGTGTGAAACCTTCTGGTGTCCCCCGCCGCGATGTTGCTGGAATATTGCTATAAGCGGCGTAAAAACCAAAACTCAGTCCTGAAAAACTTTGACGATGTGAAAGAAACCTATATATCTTTACACCAAGAGATGGGCAATTTCCATTCTCTTTTCAGATACAGATTTAAGTTCTTGAGGATCCCTTTCTGATTGTGCTTCAGTTTCTACTGCATCAATGTCTTCAGTATCAATGTCACTTTCGTCAAAGGATTCCTGGGTCAAAATAAAATTGTGCAAAACGCAGCATGTGATAATGACTTCAGGCATTTCCCGAACATTTTTCATGTCCAAGTATTTGAGTTTTCTGAACTTCCCTTTCAAAAGTCCAAAGCATCTTTCAATGTCCACACGCGTTGAACTGTGTGCATTGTTGAATGTTTTCTCAATTGCTGTCAGATGTCCATTGTCTCTGAATGGGACAAGCAGGGACTTGGACAGAGCATAAGCAGAATCACCAAGTAGGTGGTACATTTCCGGTAACGGATTATCTTCTAAGTACTGACACAGCGGGCTGTTCCGGTAGACCCTTGAATCGTGTGCTGATCCAGGATATGCACAATAGACATCAATGAACTTCAAGCTGCTGTCACACACACCCTGCAGGTGCATTGCTGGGAAACCTTTCCTGCATATGTAGGAATCTCTGAAGAAGCTGGGTCCTGGAATTGGTATGTAAGATCCATCCAGCATGCCAATTACACCTGGAAACCCAGCTCGTACAGATGCTGCATCAGCATTTTTTCGATAATCTGTGTCCTTTGGCCATTTTATTAATTGTGTCATAATTTGTGTACTTGTCATGGTTCTACAAAAATTGCCAAGAAAATAATGCAAAGAACCTTTGCTCATCCCAAATCTATCTACCACACTTCGAAAAGTTTCCTGGTTACTAAGGTACCACAAACAGGCTAATGTGCGGGTCTCCAGGCTTGTTGTTCGACAGTCTGTGTGAGGACCAATCATCTCCAACAGGGACTGTAAAGTAATTAAAACAAGTTGTATGTGGATAGTGTCGTAACTGGCGATTGGGTGTTAATAAACCCTACCCCAGTTGCCTATTAATTACGGTCATTCCACATTGTCGGGGAGATGGTAGCTCTGGCGCTCCACTCGCTTGGTCCGTTGCAGGACGCTAGGTCAAGGAGTGAGGGTTCTGACGACCGTGACTCCTAATTAACCACATAACAGTCATGTACTGGCACACATACATTCAAAGAAAAACGCAACACAAGTGTATACTCTCATAGTTTTTACTCAGTCTCAGTCCATCTCTACAACTTCAACATCAGACAAGGCAGGTTCGTGCCACACGAGGCAACTGAGTGGCGTGGACTGGCTTCCGTCACTAAAAAGCGTGCACCACTCGCTCAGTGCCCAACCTATCTTTTTATATGGTTCGAGCCTGGCCTGATCTTGATCACATGTTTCAACTAATCATTTTGATTCGGTTAGCCTGTATTCGACCTTGCACTCATGAATATTACGATTGGAAAAGTACTGGTAAAAATCATTCGGTTACTCATCCCTTTATTGTTTGTTTCAATATAAGATTAATCTGTTATGTCTTTCACAACAAATGTGTTCTGTCTCTCTTTCCATAGCCTACGGCTAAACGCCATTCTATGGAAACTTTCCGTCTCCATACCGTGCCTAACCGCTATGACTCATGAACAAACTGCAAATCTAAATACGAATCTGATATAATTCTCTCATGGTTTTGGGGATGAATTTTTACCTTATAACAATAGCAGAGACTAATTGAAGATAAGATTATGGGCTTACCTATACATGACAGACCCCCTTTCCTTTTGTATATATTTCTGTATAAATGATCTGACAATGGGCCAATACTTTTTTCAAATGAACTATCACTAAACGCAAACTAGTTTTATTTTGCTTGGTCATGCGAGGAATTAGAACTACTGACTACGTTGCTATGTGATCACCCCGTTTGGGAAAACCAAATAGCAATAATATTACAAGTTTGGTAAAGGTTCCTTCATTTTTAATCATTTATGCACCATTCAGCAATAACTCCAAAATACCATACCTGCAATGAAGTCCTAGTCATTCGGAAATGTGCCCTGAATAAAGGGTCACTGTAACGTGGCACAACTTCTTCCACGTACTTCTCGATTCGGACAGTCCCCAGTGGTTCAGTGCGTTGCATGCATATTTCTTCATATGCAGTAATCAGCATATTCTCATCATCCAGGTAGGAAAAGTCAGCATGAGGCACTATTCTCGTTAGTTCGCTCAACGCAAGATGTACAATATTCGCATTATCCATATTCGCCGCCATTTTGAAAACAGTGCTGCCACGCAGGCGAGTACACGCTTCCGTTCAGGAACGGCAATCGCGTACGCGCACTGGCGGTGAACGAGAACTCGCCTTGCTGAACACGCGGCAGCTTTGGTTACTGATAATATGGGTGTTGCTGCTGAAGTTGCAGAATTAAGGCCACACGTCTATTGCTTTGCACATACGCTGAAGCTGGCCACTCAACGTGGCTTGAAAGTTCCAAAAGTGAGTACTTTATTGTCAAGAGTGGGGAAACTTGTTGGTTTCTTCCACCGAAGCACTGTGGCTTTGGCCCTCCTGTCAACAAACCAGGATCGTCTTGATTTGCCAAAGATAAAGCTAAAATTTGATGTGCCCACCAGATGGAACAGCACTTTCGATATGATACTGAGTTATCTCCAGCTTCAGCCAGCAATATATGCCACATTAGTTTCCAAAGATATCCAGAGGAAAGAGAGTGACATAAGTACACTCACTGAAAGTGATGTCAGAGATTTGGAACTACTTCTTGAACTTTTGGGACCCCTGACGAGAGCAACAGAGGTAGTGTGTGATGAAAAAGTGCCTACAATTTCCATTGTTGCTCCCATGCTGTATCTCATAAAAACCCAGATGCCCCCCAAGGATGACGATTCTCCTCTTGTCGAAGATGTAAAGCATGCAATTGAGGTAGATTTAAACAAGCGATATACCAAACCAGAAGTGCAGCAGGTCCTTCTTCTGTCTCCTGCGATGAATCCTAGGTTCAAGACTCTTCCATTCTTGAAAGAAGACCAGAAAGCAACAGTGTTTGCTGAACTGGCTACATGTGTTGCAGAATATTGTGACAGACGTCACCTGGTATGTCCACATACTATTTCACAAATTAAATCTCAAATATAGATGATTTGTGCCACACCGTCAAATTTCAAAAGTTATCAACTTGATTAAAAATATGTTAAATTGTTAATCTCAAATTTCAATTCTAAATTTTATAAAATGTAATTTCAAATGTTCAGTTTGAAAAGGTTCTAACCTGAATTCAATTATTAGAAATTCAACCTTTATTCAGGTTTTTTGACTTCTTGAATTATCAGTTTTTGTAATCTGTATTTTTTCAGGAACTGGTTGATGCGAAGGATGAGCCCACGTATGATACTGCCCTCCCTGATCTACCAGTACCACCGACAGTTCCTGGAATCGAGATGGATACACCTGTACTTGATACTCCTGCTGCTGTCTGTGGCATAAAGAAAGAGCCAGATGATAGTGATGTGCTTCAACCTCTCTCTCGGCTCTGTTTGGTGATGTGTATGTTGTTAAGGTGGAACCCGGTCCAGGGGATGGGGGCACTGAGGGGGCCAGCAAATCCTCATTGGTTTGTGCACAGGAGGAAATTGATAAATACAGGAAAGAGATTCCTCTGAATGTGGATTTAAATCTTTTGGTGTGGTGGAAATGTCACCAGCAGGACTACCCAGTGTTGTCACAATTTTGCAAGTCCTTGCTCTGTATCCCTGCAACTTCTGGTCCTTCCGAGAGGGTATTTTCAGTGAGTGAGTGAGTGAGTTATTATTTAACGTCACATCGGCAATATTTCAGCCATATCGTGACGAGAACATTTGATATTGAAATGTAATATGTGTATAATATAAAACACCTGCCAACGAAGGGCAGTAAAACAACTAGAATATCACAATTAGATTTAAAACTAGTGTGGAAGGTTAAAACTAATAGCACTATTAGGACAATACAAGATAAAAACAGGCTATAGATCGCCAACAACTGAAGGTCGATCACCATACTAGGGACAATGGGGACTTACAGTACCTTGGCTACCTGCATGGACCCTGAGAGGGTATTTTGAACTGCTGGTGATATTGTGACTGCACAAAGGGCCAACCTGAGTTGGAAACATGTTGACATGATGATTTTCCTTAAGAAGAATCTGAAAAGGTACTTCTGAATTTCTATTCAAATCAAAAGTACCTTTTAACTATTCTGAAATTAAGGAATCAGTGATGTACTGTCATATTCATCTACACTGCAGTGGGAACACTGATCTGCATTGCTGTTAATGTTAAAAGGTTTTAATTTAAAAGTTGTTCAAATGTTCAGAACTTTATAGTGTTGTTGTCCTGATCTGTTACTTCCCACTTCCTCTTTAGTACCTCACACTGACTGTGATCACAGAGGTATTACTGTTCAATAGACTAACACTACTTATACACACTAGACTACTTACAAACACTTGAAGACAGTATGATAACTTGTCAGTCTTCACTTAATCATGTATTTCATTTTGTCATTTACGCTTTAAATATTGGAGCATTCCATGTACATGTACTGTGATTGCATACTACATGATACTAGTCTTAACTGGTGCTGTTTGTTTGTTTTATTGTTTTATCTTTTCTGTTGTTCTTAAAAATCTTTATTGTGCCAATATCAGATATTAACTGACACAAGGATGTCAGGCTCAGTCGGCAACATTAATGTTGCATTATCATCCCTACCGACACCTACTCAGTTTTGTTTATAGAACTTGTTCCTCACGTACAAGTTTCAATAAAATTAGAAATACTCAGAACTCAGGAGAGTGTTCAGTTTACAGTTCAGGTTGCTGTTCACCATGTTCACTTGTTTGAATGTTTAAAGTTGATTGTAATTTCAAATTTGTAACAGAAAGATGTGTAATTCTCAAATGCGTTGCTCATTATTGTTATGATTTGATAATGTTGATGTAAGCAAGTGAAGGCAAGACTGTATCATACAGTTATTTACACGTGATCCTGAGGCTTTGTTGATGATTCTTTATTCAAGGTTTACAGATTCCAGAGTCACTGAAATGTAAAAATCATATCAGGTTATCAACTGTATGAACCAATTCCCTTTATTTCCAAACAGACAGTGTATTGTGATACGTATCGTATCGTATCGCAGCACAAGTACCGTGATACGTATCGTATCGCAATAAACCTGTATCGTCACAACTCTAGCTGGAATCATCTGGAATGTGAAATATATCCCGTCTCTTGTCTTAAAGTTGGTAAATCTGCACAGTGCGACGTTGATTGTGTTGTAAACATCAGAATTGTTCAAATACTCATTACCCGACATCTTTCCTTTTTCTTGGTAAATGCTTCAATCTGTATTTCATTATATAATAATTGTAGTGTAAACAATCCAGACAAGTATAGGGGTATTTCACTCACTGTTTTTCTTGGGGAAGCTTTTAATTAAAGTACCCCGCTGCTGATCACTGGATTGTCTGTTCCAGACTCGATTCTTAATAGACCGACGCCATCCAGCTGCAATACTGGTGAGTGCTGCTTTAAACAACAAACAAACACAAAACATATTTTAGCAAGGGTAATGATGATATTATATTGGCAAGACATTTGGACTCGACAAATGTAATACTCTTCATTTGAAACGTGGCAAGGTAGTTAACAGTGGATCGGTCAGGTTACATGGGGGGGGGGGAGTTATTGAGCATCTTGTGGAAGATCAGGCCTACAACTATCTTAGAATGCAAGTTCGATACAAGCTCAAGAGTGCCCAAATTCAAGACAAACTTTGGGCCGAGTACAAATCTCGCTTAAAGAAAAATCTGGAGCTCAGAGCTAAATGCTCGAAACAAGGTCAAGGCCACCAATACGTTTGCTGTGCCAGTCCTTTCCTTTTCCTTTGGAGTAGTTGATTGGACAAAACAAGACATCCAGAGTCTTGACCGCCTGACCAGAAGGATCATGTCTGATAATACAGCCCACCACCCTCGTTCCTCTCTCAATCTTTTATATATGCCAATCAATTCTGGAGGTCGGGGTTTGATTAATGTGGAGGCTCTTCATGCTAGAATGTTATTGTGTACTTTTGCACATCCTTATTTATCAGATGACAGTCTGGGGATGCATGTCAAGCCTCATGATGAAAGCAAGGAATTCCACAGCTATCTTAAGCGTGCCAAGGTTGTTGGACAAACTCTGAAGTTTGAGGTTGATTTTGTTGATGGCGATGCATTGCTGGACGGTACAGCGATGGGGGTAAACCAGGTGAAGTCATTTACCAAGTCTGCCCAGAGTCGGTCATTTGTGGAGCAGCTTTCTGAGAAACCACTGCATCGTGTGTACATGCAGACTCCTTTGCCTGGATGAAGTCGGTTGGTCTTAAATTTGAAACTGAGGGCTTCCGTTTTGCTGCTCTGGACCAGTCACTTCCCACTCGCATTCGCCTTAATGTGATTCTGAAAGAAAATATCAATATGAAATGTCGACTATGTAATGAATTTACAGAGACTGTCCAACACCTTACTACCATCTCCGCCATGCCTGTGGCTTTGACTCCGAGGTCGATCCATGGTACGAGCCTGAACATGTCCAGGAGTCATGGAAAATGATGCTTTCAAACTTCTGTGGAATAGGCGTTTATACAGCCTCAGAAGAATTCCAGCACACAAACCTGATCTTGTCCATTTTGATAAAGCTAATGAAATTATTTATATTATTGAATTTTTTCTGTCCCTTTTTCAGCAACGTGATTGGCAGGAAAGCATCCTAAATATGCGGACCTCGCCTTTGAAATGTCTCGCTTGCTGTCGTCAGGCTCCCCATTGTTCTCGGTGCCCTTGGTTTGGTACCTCCTGATCTCTTGGCGCAGATCAGGAGAGTGCCCGAATTCTCCACTGGGAGCACAGCCCTTCTGACACTCTGGGTAATGCAGAAGACTGCAGTGTTGGGGAGTCAACATATTCTCCCGAAAGTTCTTGGTGGGTTCGACTAGGCAGTGTTTCCTGGGAGAAGTCCTAGTCGCTGTCTGGGCTGCGTGTAGAGGAGGCGGCTGCATTTTTCATCTGTAAAACATATTATAATAATATTAATTTGCAAACAGGAAGTAGAATGACTACTTTGATCTTTCAGCTTTTGGTCACATACCTTGCAGGTAGTCATTGAGACATATGTATCCTTTACCAAACGAAGGTTGTATGTAGCTCTTGTAGGTATCACTAATGCGCTTGATTCGGTAGATAGTGTGAATTTTTTTATTTTTTTTCAAGAATTAGGGTTGGATGGCGAAAATGTACGCCATCATCAGATCGATGGATTTAAGTGTGAAATCGCGTGTCCGTTGTGTTGATGTTGTTTGCAATTTCTTGTATTGCCATGCTGGCTTACGTCAAGGTTGTGTACTAAGCCCAATATATTCTTCTTTTGTTTTAAATGAGTATATTTCATATTTTTAAAGTAATCTGGTCAACATGGCATTCAGCTTTTTCCTGATCTAATAGAACTTAGCATGATACTTATTGCTGATAACGTGATCCCTAATGTCGAGTACTGTAGGTAATTAGGTCGTGATAAGACTGTGATAGGACTTCAAAACTTAAAGCGTATTCAGATGACTGACAACTAAATGTGAATCTTGATAAAACAAAAATTGTTATGTTTCAAAGAGGTTATGTGGCCATTAGAAGGAAATATGTTTTCATGGGTAAATGTATGAATGTTGTAAATGAATACTTACATCTTGGCAAATCTGAAAAAGTAAGTTAGTTTGGTGATCAGAGCAAAGAAAGCTCTTTTTCAACTGCACTCTTTCATTCCTTAACTTGGTGTTATTCCACCGAATATTTATTTTGAAATATTTGATTCTCAAATACAACCTATTTTACTCAGTAGATCTGACATCAAGGTTTTCTAAAGAATATTATACAATAGAAAAGTTTATTTGCTTGCCTGCAAAATGTTTCTTAATATTGGTATGCCAACACTAAGAGCTATAATTCATGGTGAATTTGGAAGATTCTCACTATATATTGTGTCTTACTCTACTTATTTGAAATATTGGTGTACAATAAAAAGTATGCCTGACGATCGTTTTCCCAAGACAGCGTACAATGTCCAAGTACATGTACATTTTGTCAGTCCTGGTAAGAACAAGTGGCCATCATATAATCGCATATTACTGATTAGATACTGCTAAGCCTTTAATTAGTTATCACAGATAAGATAAGATAAGATATAACTTTATTATCCCGGTGGAAATTCTTTTGTATCTAAAACGGCCTCAAAATATATACAAAGTTCACAAAAATATACACAATAATTATATGCACAAAATTAATGCTGTTGATTCCATACAATTAACCACATAGGTTAAGAGACTGAGTTAGTAGTTATCGCATGCATGATGACTATTAAAAAACATTTGTTGCATTAACAACACGAATACTGGATGGTATGAAGGACTGTCGAGCTCTGTTTGTTTTAAGATAGTTGGCAGTGTAAATACTTTTATCAGACGGTTTAGTATGCATGCCATAGATATGTTTAACCTTAAATGACATTCATCTTTTTATGAAAATTCCAGATATGATTCCCAGTTTAAGTTAAATTGTTGCTTGAACTAGTCATGGTTTTTCTACAGGAATGTTCGTAATGTTTTCATACGTTTTAGACTCGACATTACTCATTTAGTAAATCAACCAAGGAACATATTTCTCTGTTGAAAATAACAATGGTTCTGTCTATTCTGTAACGTAATCTAACATGAAGTTCATTTTATGTCTACAATCTAATTAATTATTAAATAATTATTTACCACAATAGCCTCTATGCTCCTTTCCTTACTGTCCTGCAAGGCTTTTTTCAAATCAATACCGAGTTGCCCTATTTATACATCTAGCGTTTTCCCTAAATACTTGTATACTCGAAAGTGCAAATAACAAAAGGGTTGAAAAGGGTTTTGTGTGTAACCATCCTTAGGTTACATATTGTGATGGCCATCACGAAGATTTAGATAATACTCCTGCATTTTAATTGCAAACTTCATAAGTTATAAAAGAGTGTAAATGATTAGGCATCATGACATATCTCTTAGGTATTTCCCATCGGTATTTTTGATAGTTTATGGTAGTGCAGAAATTATTATTATAATTATCATAATTAGTTTTGCAGCTCTATACGAGTATTATTGGCAACCTCGTTTTCACATAATTCAGTGTGTTGAATTCTGTTTTGTAAGAAATCTAGCATAAGCTAGTGCCATCACATTACGCTATTGGTTTAGAACACAGTTGTACTTTGTAAGAGCCAATGTCAACAACGTCGCCTGTCAGAACGATCTTGTTTGCCGTTTCAAGAGATCTTTTAATTGACCGTAACTTTTTGACATTTCCTCGCTCTAAGCGTCCAGTACGAAAACTTACTATCAGATATGGATTACTCTGACCTTGTCCTTCGACAAACTGATCATAATCCCTTGACACTCTTTCTTTGGTGAATTTGTGATCAGGGCCGAGCTAGATGTACGTTTAGATGACGGGCAACTGTTCCAAAGCTTTCCCCGGCCTCAATGCGACCAATGGCAATATTTCGATTTGCTGTACTCAAACGGGGCATTTTCGAACTTGATTTGCAGAGCAAATTATGAGAGAAAAATTACAAACTACGCGTGCTTTTAAAACCCTCTACATGAACTGTGTTTTCAACGATTTGCACGTGCAACAGGCTTTTAGCATTTTGTACATGACAATTTCGCACTTTCTCAAATAACACGGATACAAAGGTCATCATGTGTGAAAATGGTTCCGTTTGGGAGCTTATACTGATCAGATGGGAACGTATTAACAGTATTTTGAAGAAAATTCTAATTTACATTCACCATCTTTATTCTAGAAATGATGTCAGATATTTAGATAGGGGTTGCGTTTCTTTTTTGAGAGAGTGTACAATAGAAGGACAAGGGGACATCTCTCTTGAGGAGGGGATACTTGATGAAGTCACTGAAGAGGCTGAATCAATTGATGAAGAGCCAATTGATGCAATTCCAGTAGAGAGAGACATAAGGGTACGCCACAGGAGTGATATAACACCCAGAAGGCCAATGGCCATACCACGAAGAAGAGCACCCTTCACAAATAGACCAGATTTCTATGACGGGGCAACAGTTATCAGCTGGCATATTCGATCTATGCATATCAGTGATCATTGTCGGTGGTAGCTGAGTTATCTAGCCTCTGTTGAACCATATCCGGGTAATAGTAATATTGTTTTGAATAATCACACTAAAGACGATGACCCAACCTTCAAACCTGAAGATATTGCGACAGCCCATAGTCTACGATCAGATTCACTCAAATATACAAGGGCAGTTATTGTCAAATTCCATTCTCTTGACACTAAACTGAGGGCGATTAGCCTTCGACCTGGCCTAAAAGACAGTAGGATTGGCATAGCTAGTGACCTTACCTTTCCACAGAGAAAGACTATTCGTGATCTTAGAAGTAATAACAAGAAAGGCTACTTCAGGAATGGGAAATTGGTAGTTGTTGAACTTGCCACAGAAATTACGTCTAGTGTCGGGCAACAGGATAGAAACAACGGTAACTCTAAGAAAGGGGACACAGCTGCATCAAACGTGAGGGCACCACCTGTAACTCGATCCAGGGCAGGAAGAGAACAGTACAGATCTAATAGCTAAGGGTGTGGCTACTGCCAAGATCTCTTTCACCCAGACAGTTATCACGTGAAGTGTCTTTTCTGGAACATTTCTGGCATTTTGAACAAACTTGCTGACATTGGACTAAGTGAAACATGGGTAAAATCCTTTGATGTTTGCCGTTTGCCGTGGGTTGCGCCCCTGTGTCGGTGGAGGACGGGAGTCTGGTTATTGAGGGCACTGGTTCCAGGAACAGTGTTCCTTTGCCCAACACACCACTTCGCCCCTTACTTCACCTAGACGGTTGAATGGGCCCGGTTCAACCAATCGGCTGGTCACGCCAAGCCCTGTGCTACAACTGTATAATGTTCCACAATCTTTTTAAAAAATGATAACATGATTTTGTAAGTCTTGGCGTATTTGGGGTAACTTTTGAATTTCAAATACACAAATTCATGTCTGTGTTTGCCTAGAGTCGTATGCCCAGAAGGCGGTGGCTCATAGGCCAATCTGGTGGAAAAATTAATCTTTTAATTTTTCTCCTGGAGTATATCATCCGGGTATCCTTGGTGCTGCAAGTTGGATACCCACTTGTTTTTAGCATCGTCTTTATGACACTCCGTGGTTGGTTGGGAGCTCGGATGACGAACTATTAAACATTAGCTATGGCTTACGAAACTCCCCTTTAGAAAACAAAACGTCCACTCGACATTGATCCTGATGTTAATGACCAAAGACTGCCCACACACATTGACTACTGGCCACGTTCCATTGTGATTGAGACCGTTGACAAAACACCTCTAAAGCTGAACCCTTTTGCCGTATCAAAAAGCATACAAGGCATTGCAGGAGATGTTAAAAACATTAAACGTTTGCGGACAGGTACTCTTCTTTACTAGGCACATAAAGAAACTGTGCATACAAAAATTTAAAATCTAAATTTATCAAACCTGTGTAGACACATAAGGATTTAAATTCAGAGATTAGTGACATGTATCCAACTTGCATGCACGTGCCACGTTCCGTGACGTCAGTGGGTTCGTCCTTGAGACGTGCAATACGTTGTTGCACGTGCATTCCGGGAAGGAGAAACAGAGCAAACTGTCACTTTGAAAAGCTCAACCCCTGCCCATGCGATCGTTCAAATATTAAACATGCTATTGAAACGCATAGCATGCCAAGGCTCACGTCTGCACAACGTCATGAGGCCATTGGGGTGGTCCGTGGGGGGAATGTATCAACGACAGGTGGCTGCACATTTCCACTGCCACTGGAACACCATTTCTGCACTGGTGAGAGGCTACCAGAACACAAATGACGTCATCGATCGGCCACGTTCTGGACGTCCACGTGTAACAACGCAAAGACAGGACAGATGGATAAGGGTGACCCATTTTCGCCACAGGTTTCAGACTGCAGTGATGACTGCCCGAACCATCCCAGGACTTCGCCGTATCCACCCCAACACAGTTAGACAACGTTTACATCATCACGGGATCAGACCACGATATCCCGCCATACGGCCTATCCTGACACAACGTCATCGACAAGCTCGCCGAATGTGGTGCCGAAATCATGTCCGCAGACCCTTGTTTTGGTGGAGAAATGTTGTTTTTACAGATGAGTCCAGGTTTAACATTTCCCATAGTGATGGACGTCAACGTGCCTATAGACGCGTGGGAGAACGTTATGCACAGGCCTGTGTCTTGGAGAGGAATCGCTTTGGTGGTGGTGGTTCCGTGATGATTTGGTGTGGAATAACAGCACGCCAAAGAACTCCTTTGGTGATTGTTCAGGGCAACTACACTGGTGTGGGCTACAGGGATCAGATTCTTCGACCTGTGGCAATTCCTTTTCTTCAACGTCATGGCCCTGGGTTAACATTCCAACAGGACAATGCCCGCCCTCATACGGCAAGGGTTGCTATGGATTTCTTGCAACACCACAACGTTGACTTACTGCCTTGGCCTGCAAACTCACCGGATCTCTCCCCGATAGAGCATGTTTGGGACGAGATAGACAGACGTCTATGCCGTCTTCCTCATCCTCCAGATAACGTCCTTGACCTTGCAACAGAACTTGGGAGAATCTGGCGTGACATCCCACAAGCCTTCCTTGCACGTTTGGTAGGCTCTCTGCGTCGTCGATGCACTGCTGTTCTCAATGCCGATGGTGGACATTCCCGTTATTGAGCTTGTGACATGGTCGTTTGACCCCTGTCCCGCTTGTGGACTCGTGACGTCATTGTGATTGACTTTTCAATTGAAATTCTCCCGACTATTTATGGTCTCATGATCCCTCCATTAAAGTTTATATGTACCTTTGACATTGTTATCGTACTTATCAACTGGGATAATATTTTGACAATACACAGTTTCTTTATGTGGCTAGTATAGTTGAATGTAGTAAGAGACAACAGGCAACCAACCTCCTGACAACTGACTCATTTGTCGGCATTCCCGTGTCAGTCTCTGCTCACCGAACGCTTAACACCAGCAAATTGACAGCAGGTTAATAGACTTTTACTGACACGTTGGAAATAGATATTGTCTCCGAAATGAAAGAACAAGGTGTTATATAAGTTAAACGCTTCACAACCCGGGAAAATAATGAAACCCAACCAACCAATACTTCTCTGTTTTCTTTCTCCACTCTTACTGCTCCAAAGTCAATAAAGGCTGGTTACTGTCACATCAAAGTAGAGACATATATACCAAATCCACTGAGATGCTTCAAGTGCCAAACGTATGGTCATGGTTTAAATACCTGCACATTGTCTCTTCTGTGTGCTCACTGTGGTGAGAAGGCACACACAACAGAAGATGGTGACAGTAATTATAAGAAGTGCACCAATTGTTCAGGAGACCATTCCTATTTCTCTAAAGAGTGTCCGATTTGGAAGCACCAGATCAAATGTACTCAAAATATTTGTTTTGTCAAAGCGAAACAACTTGTTCAAAGATGCGACCTACGTGACACATATGCTTCAAAAACCAGGGCACTGTCTGAGGCACCCCTAAAGTACCTAAATCATCTTCAAGCTGTCAAACAAACTTGACATGGGTGAAAACCGTTTCTCAACTGAAATCTCGACTCAAACAGGAGAACCGCTTTCTGGCCTGTCTCAGTCTCAGTCAGAGCAAGTTTCTGATCATGACGCATCCTCTCAGTCCACCTCAAAGACTCAATCGCTCTCTAATGTACCTCACGCTACTAGAGACAAGTATAAACCTAAGCCTGATTCTTAAAAACAACAACCAAAGTGGCAGAGCCCCAAACGGGTCTGACAATAAATTCAACCTTTACAACAAATATGGATCACTTGAGGACATGGAGTTGTCCGAAAACGTCCACTATAGGGCATAAAGCTTGTTGCCCTCCCAAAAAGTGCGGGGTAGATCCCTAATAAATCCGCCGAAATGATAGTTTATTCCAATAATATCTTACAGTGGAATTGCAGAGGAGTAAGGCATAATTACAATGAGCTACAGTTATTAATCCAGGACTGTACGCCCTCAGCATTCTGTCTGCAGGAGACTTATTTAAAACAGACACATGCTTTTGACCTACGTCACTTCAATGCATATCAGTAATTCTCACCTCCGGGTGATAGGGCCACTGGAGGATCTTCAATCCTAGTCAAACAGAATGTTATCTATAGCCCTATTACACTTACTTCTAATCTTCAGGCAGTTGCAGTGTGACTCGCTTTACGTTGCATTAACCTTATGCTCTTTGTATATCTCTCCGTCTTCAACCCTTCAGAAGACTTCAAACTCTTTATGACCAACTATCAAAACCCTGTATAATCATGGGAGACTTAAATGACCACAACCCACTAGGGGGTGGCACAAATACTAATGCTAAAGGTAAACTTTTGGAAGAGTTTTGTTCAGATAATGATTTAGGCATATATAATGACAGTTCCAACACATATTTACATCCTGACACAGGGACTTATTCAGCTCTCGATTTATCAATTACAGATTCAAACCTATTGAATGAATCTGAATGGTCAGTCAATAATAATCTCTATGGAAGTGACCATTTCCCAACAGTATTAAAGCCAGTGAACCCATCTGCTAACATCCCATCCTCAATGGAACTTTAGAAAAGCTAACTGGCACTTATATCAAACTCTATGTTGTAACAGACTTAAACCTGAACTTTTTATAGATGTTCCTGATGCCATAAAAGATTTCTGTGATGAACTCAATAATATAGCTGATGAGTGTATACCCAAATCCTCTGCAATTCCACACATCCGAAAACCATGGCTCAACAATGAGTGCAAACAGGCTAGGAAGGCACGGAAGAAAACTGAGAATTATTTCCGGCGCCATCCTATGGTCCATAATTTAAATAAATTTAAAAAATAAAATGCTAAGGCACGACGTACAGGAACAGGAAAAGAAAACTACTAATTTCAATTCAGATAATGGGGAAGATTACAATCAACTATTTTCTATTCATGAGCTCAATACTGGCTCCATACTGCTCTTGACCAGGCTTACGATACTGCTACAGATAACATGCATTATCAACATCTGAAGCACTTACCGGAATCATGTTTAGAAGACCCTCTTAACCATTTTCGATTATATTTGGACATCTGGAAAAGTTCCTTTTTCATGGTGCGATGCTCTTATTGTTCCCATCCCTAAACCTGAACGTGACCATACTGATCCTTCGAATTATCGACCGATTTCACTAACTAGCTGTGTTTGCAAGACCATGGAACGCATGATAAATAACTACTTGGAAACCAATAACCTTGTAACGGATATTCAATGTGGTTTCCGTAAAAACAAGTACCACTGATCATTTAGAGCGTTTTGAATCCTTTGTTAAAAATGCCATTTTTCAAAAACAACATGCAGTGTCGATCTTTTTCGATTTAGAAAAAGCAGATGACACTACTTGGAAACATGGGATTTTAAAGGATTTACACGATTTTGGATTGCGAGGCCGTTTGCCTCAATTCATATCCAAGTTTTTAACTGACAGGCAATTTCAAGTCCGCGTTGGTTCTAACCTGTCTGATCATTACAATCAGGATCAGGGTGTCCCACAAGGCAGCACACTTTTTAGTATAAAGATAAATACTTTGTCTAAGGCTTTAAATGATTCAATCGATGGATCGCTGTTTGTGGATGATTTTAGTATTTCTTGTCGCGGTAAAATATGCATACTATTGAACAGCAGCTACAATTGTGTTTAAACAAAGTACATAAATGGTGTCTTGAAAACGGTTTAAAGTTTCTAAGTCAAAAACTAATTGTATACACTTCTGTATAAAATATAAGCCGCATAAGGACCCAGAACTAAATTTAAATGGTACTCCACTCAAGGTTGTCGACGAGGACAAGTTCTTGGGTCTAATTTTCGACTCCTATTTAACTTTTATTCCGTATATCAAATATCTCAAACACAAATGCCTGAAGGCGCTTGACTTGTTGAAAGTCCTAAGTGGGGAGGGGATCAATCTACCCTCCTACATCTGTATCGGTAATTGGTCCGTTCTAAACTTGATTATGGCTCCATCGTATATGGTGGAGCCTGCAAAAGTTACCTTAAATTCTTCATTCTGTCCACCATCAAGGTCAAAGACTATGGCTTGGAACTTTTAGAACTTCTCCTGTTGACAGTCTCTATGTTGAGGCAGATGAGCCAACCCTTAACCAACGTCGTATAAAATTATCATTACAGTCTATAACAAAACTCTATTCTAACGAGTCTAATCCTGCATGTAACTGTGTTTTCAATCCTCTTTATGAGGATCTGTACAACAAAAAGTCTTCTCTTGTTCCGCCTCTTGGGCACATTTACACCATTCATTTTTGCTGCCGGCAATAAGCTGCAAAACATATCTCCTTCCCGTCTTCTTCCTTCTCCTCCTTAGCAACTGGTGAGGCCTGAAGTTGACCAAACTCTGACAAAGTTTAAGAAATCAGAAAATAATGCATTACAATATAAACAAGAATATAATCAAGTAAAAAGTAAATATAATACATATAATCCTTATTTACACATGGGTCCAAGTTCATTGGATCCAGAACAATATCTTCTAGAATACCGGGTAACAGCTCCCTATATTGGTTACACCTACCTGGGTTGTCAGTCCAGATTTAAAGAGGTCATCATGCGACGATGTCGTATTGGCCATACAAGGTATACTCATGAATATTTGTTAAAAGGCAAAGATCCGCCGTTTTGCAGGTAGCAAAGGTACTGTAAGTCCCCATGGTCCCTAGTATGGTGACCTACTTTCAGTTGTTGGCGATCTATAGCCTGTTTTTATATTGTATTGTCCAAAAAGTTGCTAACTTTCTACTCTAGTTTTAGTTGTAATTGTGATATTCTAGTTGTTTTACTGTCCTTCGTCGACGGGGTTTTATAATGTACATATATTCCATTCAATGTCAAGTATGTTCTCCTCACGATATGGCTGAAAAATTGCCGATGTGACGTTAAATATTAACTCACTCACTACAAGACTGGAGTGATTTGTATATGTTGATTGGTGGTGACAGCCAGTGATTTCATAGATGATGACATAGCAGAGAGACTGGATTTGGATGACTTAGCTATCTGTTTGATAAACTTAATCTAAAGCATTGCTTAGGTAAATTCTAAACAAAGCAGGGACCAAGTTACTTAATTTCGGCTTAGCTTTTGCGTTGTCTATCTCTACTGAGTCAAAAAAGAAACTTCACAAAATGTAATTTGAAAAATAATGAATAATTTTTCTCCGATGATACATCTATGTATCCGAAATGGGATCCCTATCTTTCGACTCTAGAAAAGCGTTAGCAAAACCAACTCAAACCCATCTATTCGTTGTGCAAATGACGTTAGTGCCAAATCAGGTTTTGCACGTGATCTTCGCATCGAAGTTTTCTTCATATGCACGTGTTTGCATTGTCGTCAAGAATTGAAAAAAACACTTTTAAACCACAGTTCTAATGGTACTTGAAATGCCACGATTGTCAAATATGCAACGTGAACGTGCCGTTGGCACTTTGCAAGCAGAAAGATCAGTTATTGACGCCGCAAGAGCAATGGGAGCCGTCGTACTGTGTATGACTTGCGAGGTCGTCTACAACAAACTGGCACCACTTCTAATCGCCCAAGGTCGGGTCGTCAACGTGTGACGTCACGAGCAGAAGACCGTCAAATCGTCCTATGTCACCTACGTGACAGATTTCTGCCGGGTACACGAACCAGGGCTGAGATGTTTAGAGGTCGACTGTCCTCACAGACCATTCGAAATTGGTTGCGGGCTGCCAATCTCCATTCTCGACGTCCATATCGTGGGCCAATATTGACGCCGTCTCATCAACGTCAACATCTGCTGTGGGCCCAACGTCACCTCCGATGGACCCAGAGAGACTGGAATCGAGTCGTCTTTAGCAATGAATCCAGGCTTACCCTCAGATTCGCGGACGGCAGGCATAGAGTCTGGAGACGACGTCGTGAACGGTATGCCTAATGTTGTGTACAGGAAGTCGACAGATTCGGGGGCGGAAGTTGCATGGTGTGGGGTGCTTTCTGTGGGAACAACCGTTCCCGACTTCTGGTCATCCGTGGAAACCTCACAGACCAGGTGCTCACCCCTGAACTCGTTCCTTTCATGGCGGCTCATGGCCCAGGTCTACAGTTCCAGCATGATAATGCTCGGCCGCATACCGTGATGTTGACACGAAACTTCCTTCAAAACGCTGGAATCAACGTCATGGACTGGTCATGGAGGTTCCCTGACCTTAATCCAATAGGGCACGTTTGGGATGCACTTGGGAGAAAGCTTCGTGGTCTTAGGAACCAACCTCAGAATTTGCAGGAACTTGGCGCTGCCTTGCAAGAGCAATGGCGCAGAATCCCCAACCACGTGTTCACAAGCATCAGGCAGTCGATGAGGAGACGGTGTTTGGCAGTGGTGAATGCGCGGGGCGGCCATACACGATATTGAACTGAGAAATTTCGCATTTTTATTCTTGTGACTTGACATTCTGTATACCCATGTTTTGGAACGGCGGTGTAGCCTAATGGAACTGATTATGGCACTGTCAGTGTATCGAGTACATCACACAGATCTCAGCAATGAAATAATCACAATTTAACCATCTTACCATCTCTTGTTCTGTTATAGTGCCCTGAAGGAAGTAGGTGAAGTTACTTTTTGACTGAGTATATAATGGCCGCTGTGTTACTGACTTAGGTATTGATGACTTTACTTTTATGGGTGCCCCTGGAGCAAGTTTCATTGACTACCGTATGTGATGGAGCGCTGCTTTCACTCTGTCGACGCTTTGACATTGCAACTTGGTCAGACCCCGCCCACCTTCTGCTCGTGTGTTCATTGTAGTCACGTAACAATGAACCGGCCGACTCTGAGTCTCATGATGCACGTGAACCTTGTGACTACCGTTATGTGTGGGACGTAACTAAACGGGACTCATTCAGAGACAACTGACTTTCTGATGATTGTTTGGGCATGTTCGACGCCTTTTCAGAATTAATACTTTCAGATATTGACAAAGCACTCACAGTGTTTACTGATGCCATCTGTAATGTTGCAAACGGTATGAAACGATCTTGTAATAATGTTAAGAAAACGTCGCAGGTCTGGTTTGATAAAGAATGTGAATATTATAGCTGTGAGAGAAATAGGCTGTTATCTGTGTTCCGGTCTCATAAGGATCCAGTTTTTTTGCAGAAGTATATACAGGCAAGAAACAAGTATACATCAGTGGTGAGAGATAAGAAGCATAACCATACTATTAGTTCTTGTAACGCTTTGTTAGAAAAACGTTTTGGTCAAAGGACTTTCACAAAGTTCATCACATCGACCCAATATATCCATAACACAGTATAACAACCATTTTATGAATATACATGTATTTAACTGGTGACTTAGTTGACGATGAAAGTATAGATTTATACATTGGCGAAGGTTTTGATGACATGACTCAATCCGTCCTCGATTCTCCAACTGCTGAAGATGAAGTTGAGGAAGCAGTGAAGGGTCTGAAATGTAACAAACCGGCAGGTGCTGACAAATTAATTGTGAAGTTCTTCCACAGTTCCTTTGATTTGTTAATGCCTTATTTGTTAATATTATTAGGGCTCCTTGCCTCTAGGCAGGATACCTATTGTAATCGTTCGGATTATTATTATTATTATTTATTATTCCGCCGATTTTTGTACCAAACATAACTCCTAAACCAATGCTCCGAATCGCTTACAAAAAATCACAGACATGCGCACCGAGGTGTAGATAGGGAAATTTCCATAGTAATTCCTGTTTTTATGAAATATTTACGAGTAATATCATGAGTTCTTTTCAATTTGCCCATACTAGCCAAATACACGAAATTTGTTACCCCGAAACCGGGAAACAAACGTAAAGATTTTCACAGCCATTTGGTTCTAGCGCTGCGCTCGGGGCAACCCACCACTCGTCCATGGCGGGTGACGTCACGCTCCAGATGACGTCACGATCTCTATAAATACGAGCGCTAACCATGCAACTTCCTCAATGTCTAAACCATAACCTGTAACCCTACCACTCCTAGAGGCCCGTCCTTGTTAGAACGTTGCTCAACACTCGGAAAATAAGTTTCCCAATGTGGGGAAGGAGGGTGGGAATTATGATATTACTAGTAAGTATTTCATCAAAACAGGAATTACTATGGAATTCCCCCTTTTTTTTACAATACTTACTCCTAATATCATGAGACTTTGTCATAGCGGACGGCGGGAACCGAGCCTCGTCCTGACAAGTCGCCAATATAAGGAGAGGTATTGTAAAGCGAAGAAAAATACCTGCGGTCATGCTGACCCGGCCTTGACATTGCCACCCATGCGGGGGCGGGTCAGCCCGACCTGGTAGGAGTTGCCTCCCCTAGAACATAGGGAACTTCAGTGCACAATAATAGAGAAGGAAAATTTACTCACCTTGTATCTTGTAAATCTTCAAGATGGTCGGTCTGGCCGTTACCATGACTTCCACCCCGTGAAGGGTATACAGAAGTTCCTTCTCCAATCCCCGTTAAGGGAAAATGACATATATGGCACTAAGGAGCACAATGTTATTGGTACCCATAAAAGCAGCCCATATAACATTACTATAAACACACTAACACTGCAACCACAGCGCAATATACTCAATATTGCGGGAGGACAAATATTCCAAACTCACAGAAATATCGACATCGTCATTAACAGAGCAATAGATTCTGTGCTACTGTGAGGGGAAGACGTTTACACCCGTTTCGCTGTGTAGCAACGTTTCTGATATAAAATCTCGCAAAAGTGGAAGGTTGTCTCCAGTAAGCCGCCGTCATAATAGCATCTAAAGAGACTGAGGAGGCGAATGCTAGTGAGGCCGAGATAGCCCTTAATTCGTGTGATTTCATTCGTGTGAGGTCAGCAGGTCGGATTTACCTGCCTGATCATAGGCTACCCTGACAGTGCCCTTAATCCACTTAGAGAAAGAGGCTGCTGCAATTTCTCTACCTTCCGTTGAGTAGGAAATAAACAACCTTCTCTGTGTAGTCCGTAGGGGTTTAACCCTGTGGATATACCACTTTAGGGCGCGTACAGGACAAAGTAAGCGATTCGAATCCTCTTTCTGCAAGGTATTGGAGAGAGAAGGGAGTGTAATCGGAGCTAAACACTCTTGTGGTTTCTGAGTCTTAGCCAAAGCCGTGAGGAAGGCTGTTTTGTAAGAAACAAGCCGTAACACTGCCGTCTCCATTGGCTCGAAAGGGGCTTTCTTCAAAGCTTCGAGGACTAAGAATACATCCCATTCGGGAGTCACCTGTCTTGACACCGCGGACGCAGACATTGACGTCATTAGATCTCTCAGGACTGGATCCCCCGAGAAGTCGGGACCCCCGCTTTGGCGTATTGTCGTACAAATCTCAGAGCAGTAAGACTTAATAGTGCGAAGTTTAAGGTGTGAGTTCACCAAGGATGATGTCAGACACAGGTAAGTCGGGGACGTCAGTGACGTCTGGGACGAATCCGGGAGGTCCCGGGCAGCGGGGAGGTGGCCCTGAGGGCCCCTACACCCGCCACCACGTCGGAGAAAGGTCCGTCGCCGACGACGAAGAGCTCCCGTTTGAGAGACGGCGTTCGGAAAGTCGCTTGGAACGAAGCTCCCGTTTCCGCGACGCCTTTCGAACGCACCTCTCCAACTGGGTCCACTGCTCCGGTGTCCAATCCTTTGTACGCAGCACAAGGCGACGACCGAGAGCAGTGGCGGCATGATAAACATAAGGGGTGCGGATCATCTGCCTTCAGATTAATCCCGCATCCCCGAGCTTCCACACCAAAACACTTCAAAGAAGTACGTGACACGATTCTTTGACCAATGGAGCAAACTGGGCTGCTAGGGTACTATACCAGGGGGTGTGCTCCGTAGCAGCCAAAATTAAAAAGAGGAAGTTGCATGGTTAGCGCTGATAAAGAGAGGGGTGTCTCCAAAACTGTTAAACGGAGTTCAAGCTATATACAATCGAGTACGTTCATGTGTTAAGTCTAATAAAATGTATTCGAATATGTTTGACTGTGATTTGCATGTACGAGAGGGACGTGCACTTAGCCCATGCCTTTTGAATCCACGTGTAAACCCTGTATCCAGTTTTATCCAGAGATGATTGAACTGTTCATATTATTGTTAGCCGACGATGTCATTTTGATATTTGACACAGTATTTGGTCTTCAGAAAAGAATTGACTTTCTTTAAAGATACCTTTGGAACGGAATTATATCTCCAACGATTATCAATTGCAAAATTCCACGTGGCCATGGCGCAATTTCTTTGCAGATCCCATGGACTGAAAAACAGAAACAGACAGATACGTAAATATTCCGGTAGATAAAAGGATATGCACTGTGTGTACTGAAGGCTAAAACGAAAATGAATACCACTTTTGATGGTTTGTGTCCAGTATGAAACACTGCGTGAGAAATCTATACTTACTAAATTTATATCCTGCGTTATGCATGATAAATATAACATGCTTTTGGCATCAACGGATGTTAATGTCGTTAGAAAGCTGGCCATGTATATTTATTATGCAAATTGCAACAGAATAACCAGTTGATTAATCATCTCTCTCTAACTCTCTTTCGATTATCAGTTGACATAAAATCTATGAAAATAAATGCCTGAAGGCACAGCATACATTAAACGTTGTTTCTAATACATAATGGGAAGGGAATAAGAACATCCTCCTCCATCTATGTAATGCCAAAAATTGTCATGCCACGGCTAACAGAAAATCTCAGCGCCGTGGGTATGCTGGAGACTGGAAGGGCCCAAAATGAAGTGGCCAGACCTTTGGGTGTCCATCGAAACACAATCCCATATCTATGGGGAATATTTTCAACATTATGGGAACATGAGAGCTTTGCCTCGGATCGGCCGTCTACGTGTGACGTCATGTCAGCAAGACAACCACATTCGGCTGACCCATCAGACTGCCAGTTTGCCTGCTCGGACCCTTCCTGGCTAAAGTCCAATCAGTACCAGGATTGTACGGAACCGACTGAGGGAGCACAACATCCGGCCTCAATGGCCTGCAATACGTCCAGTTTTGCTCGAACGTCACCGATAGGCACGTCTTGCCTGGTGCAGACAGCATCTACGGTACAAAAAACAAAATTAGGATGGTCTTTTGTTCACTGATGAGTCGTGATTTCATCTGGACAGCTCAGAAGGCAGGGCAAGGATGTACGGACGGTATGCAGACATCAACGTATGCTTGTTCAACGTCGACAGTTTGGTGGCGAGAGCATTACGGTATGGGGAGCCATCACGTGGTCATGGTCGGACACAACTTGTCATTGTCAATGGCAATCGGATAGGTCTGCGATACTGCTATATGGTTCTTGGGCCTCATATGCAGCCGTTGATTCAAGAACAGAGACGTAACTTCATGCTTCAGCAAGATAATACCTGTCCACGTGCCACTCGTGTTGTGGCAGATTTCCACAGACAGCAGAACATGCCAGTACTTCCCTGGCCAGCTGTTTCTCTGACCTGTCCCCTATCGAGCACATTTGGGGCGCTTTTCATGCAAAGTTCTATTTGTTCAAGAAAAACCTGAACAAGCGTTGGTACAGACATGGGAAAGCATTCCCCAAGCTTTCTCAATCGCTTAGTGTAGTCTATGCGTCGTTGTCAAGCCAGCATCAACGCCCATAGACGATGCACACGATACTGAATATTGTGAACTGACTTTTGACACCACATCTCACGATGCCTTATGTCAAATCATACAGATTTCGATATTATCCTGTCAACAGTTAAACAGTGATTAAGGAACACACAACAAATCATGTTATCATCTTTTCGTATTAGAAATTTTATTCCAGTAGTATAAAAATATGCATTATTTCTTATTTCTGTATCATTTGTTTTAGTCACGATATGAATGAAATACTGCCAATGTGACTAAAATGGTAACTCACTCACTCATGACAATCGATCAATCACTAGCACCTGATGGGATAGTAAAAGTATCCTGCAGGACAGCTGTGCAGGAAACAGGAGTCCCCACGATACCAAGTATGGTGACTTCACTTTGGTTGCTAGCAATCTCCAGCCGCTTTATATATTATGTTTGTCATTTAACATATCCACAAACTAATCTTAAAAATATGAGATAATGTTGTTGTCGTACTGTCTTTCGACAACTTTTTTAAAAATAAAATATACATATTTCCGATGTAACATCAAATTCTAACTGACTGACTTACTCACTCACTGATCCATTTCACCACACAGACCACAATGCCAGACACCTCATCACTCTACCTGATCAACATCATTGCAAGGAAACGTAAGTGTGTCATTCCGCTAACACAATGCACAACCCAAGGCCAAATTTTCAGCACTGTTACACGCCACTATAACAGGACGTACTTACTGCAATTTGCCCATACAGAAAAATAAAAAAAGATTACATACCGATTATCTCCCTTTGACAAATATACTCACAGAAATATTTTTGTAATTTTTCTTAAATTACAAGTTTGCAAATCTTTGTGGTGAGGATATGTACAGTGAGCAAAGTGACTAATATGACTATAAATACATGTACCTGAAAAATATCTACATGATACTAAATAATCTCGCTCCTGTGTGGAAATGAAAACATTTGTAGCAGGCTTGATTTTTGCATACACATAGGAGATGACAGTTATGTACAATGAGCAAAGTGGCTAAATGACTATAAATACATGAAAAATATCTACATAGAACTAAATAGTCCCATCTACATAGAACTAAATAGTCCCGCTGCTGTTTGAAAATCAAAGCTACCAAAAACACTTGCAGCAGGCTTGGAGTCTGCATACACATAAGACATGACATATATCAAACGAACACATGATGAGAGAATACGATGCTGGAGAATATAATTTACTGAAAACACATTTTCTAGCGATGGCCCAATGAACACGAAGGAACAGAACAGGGGGCGATCGGCCGATCACAGAACAGTGACGAGTAGGGTTTTTACAGCCACACGCCACAAGATAATCCAGAAAAGTAAAGTACATTTTAAGAAAGTATTTGGCAATGTGTTATCAATATACTTAAGAAAGATAATTATTGGTTAAGTTGTTACAGGCTATCAAAGGTATTTCTGGTAACTTTAACACAAATGTGTTTTGAAACATTGACTCTTCACTACACCATTATGAACACAGCATGGAGTGTGGATTTGAAAAACAACAAAAAGAAGAATTTGTGACACGTAAATTATTTCGAGGTGAATACATTGTTCCCAACTCAAGTTAAGACAACTGATACACACACTACACATATAACATTACAACTACGCGTGCAAGAAACCTATTGCCTACAACTCCGACTTGCATTGAGGCAATATGTTGACCTGGGCGCATGGATCGCCAGATCTATAGTATAGATACATATATCTTTTTCTTTAACTCTAAGAACAGTACATTCTAGATAGAGAGATTTGGTCCATATATAATGAACATAAATATGATCATTTCTATTGATGATATATATATAACAAGAATATAGTGAAATACAAACGTCAGAAAATGTATAAAATAAGTGATTCAATGGAAAGTAAAATAAGTTGGAAATATTTTGTCACAAATGCTCGTTAGTCAATGCTAACTGGAAATAGTTTGACATATGGTCCATGTATAAACGAACAGGTAAACCTGAGGTAGCCTACAGAGGTAGGTTACAGATGGATGAGGTCCTTGGACCCCCAAAATAGTTTTCATGACACAAGGTCATTTTTCACAAAGAGGATCGACCTGAGCTGTTCCATCAACTGTTACTTTTTTCACTGTTCCGTCGTGGAGGCGGACGTTGTGGTAGTGGTGGAGGACTTTGGGGCGAAGGTGGTCGATCGGCATTTTCTACACGACGTGGCACAGTGTGGGATTTCAGTTCAGTTTGATTTGATGGTTGCCGTGATTCTGGTCTGTTTCCAGAAGGTCCTTGAATACTTGTATGTACAGAGTACCCACAGTCATATATTTCTTCACAAACATGTGGTTGATCATCACTTGAAGATGCAACTTGCGTTTTCCGAAGCATATGTTTTGGCTTCGGAGGGAGGCGTGGCTTCTCATTCCTTTTCGGTTTCTCAACAATATACGTTGAGTCATTAAACATTTCATACTGTGTAGCTTCGCTGCAGACGGATATCGAGTCTTGAGGTAAAGATTCCAGGTTCAATTGGGAAACATAAGTTGACTTACCAACTTGTGGTATTTGGTCACATGCTGTGTCCTGTGTGCCGTTCAGGTGTGCTGCTGATCCCGTTAGGAACTTCTGTAAGTGCATGCCTTTTCCCTGTTTCTCATTGTCTGGTAATGGTTTGGGTTGAAGGATTGGCCTGGTAAAAGAAACTTGTGATGTGTTTTGCGTTTTTGCATTTTCCTGACGTAAAGCTGTTTCTCTGTTAACCAACACATTTGAGTCTTCCATTGTTGATGAAATATAGGACGATCTCGACCCATCATGTTGTAAGGAGGAATTCTCCACTTCGTCATAGTCACCAGACGCTATGGTCTCCGGAGCTTGGGATGTCTTGGGGCTTTGCCTTTTTAACTTTTCCTGATGGAGGGCTGTTGTGCTGCCGCCTGCTTGTGTTGCAGGAGAAAATGACGAAGGTAACCTATTAATCTCTGAACATTCCGCCACAGTATTATGGCCACTTGACACTTTGGTTTCTGTGTAATATGGATCAGGATCAGGATCGGCATAAAGATCATCTTCACTTGATTGCCCTTCAGTAACGACAGAATCATATTGATCCCGATCTTGACAGGGACTGACTTCATCACTGAAATAACATGCACAATGTTAAAGTAATGGCAAATGGGCAGAGCAATTCAGGTTATTCCATCTTCTCGAAAGGAGAATTTCAAACGGTTGAGGTAGACAAAATTGACACTGGTTTTATATCAAGATGATGGCTTGGATGAAGTTCATCAGGACCTGCTCATGTTTGATTCCAATCCCGACATTAAGAATGGAATAATTGTGTATGATAGCATATTCAGTATCTAAATCCACTTGCAAATATTAAGAATCGTTTAAAACGCATATGGTACACAAAATAGACGAAAAGTAGAATATACAAAAATGTGGTTATACGAATGTTGATTGCAAAGTTTTTATTTTGAACAAATACCTGATGGATTCCAAGAGTTTTTGTTGAACAATAGTCATCCGTGGTCGTTCATGTCGTTCGGGACTCCAACAGAGAAGCATGAGAGAGTAGATTGAATCCGGACACTTAGCCGGTTTGGGAAGAATCTGATTTCCAGATGTAGTGGTCAGGTACTCATATAACTGTGAAAAGAAGATCATCAGCAGGCTAATGTTTAACACCTATCTGGGGGGTGTTGGATACAGGACAACTGATCACAATAGCTGAGTAGATGGTTGAAGTAATGTTTTAATTCTGGGTAGTTAGTGTACGGCAGTGTAATGTTTGTGCAAAAGATGCCGTTGATGAAACCAACGATGACAAAAGGGGTCAGATCAACCAGACATCATTAGCAGAGCTTATGCCTGACACAGGAACTGAGGACGGTGCATCACGACAAATAGAAAATAAATGCTGTTCAGCAATGAAGTTACCTGATCTTTTGGAATACTCTCGAGTTTGTTTAGATCCTTTAGATTATGGTAGGAGCTAAAGTTGGAGAAGCCACTCCACAGGATCAGACCAAAACTGAAGACATCACTCGCCCATGAGTAGGTACCATCTCGTATTACCTCAGGAGATGATCTGGCAAAACCAAATGATGTATCAGTAGGGACGAAGCTATAGCAAACATTTTTTTAATGAGGGCGAATATGTTACGAGTAGGTTTTACGCTGTCTTATATTACAGTGACTGTAAACTGAATGTAAGAAGAGGGAGTGAGTTTAGTTTTACGCCGCTTTTAACAATATTTAAGCAATATCACGGCGGGTGACACAAGGAATGGGCTTCACACATTGTACCCAGGTAGGGGCTCGAACGTGAAGTCTTCAGTGTGAAGAGTGAACGCTTTAACCACTAAGCTCTCCCACCGCCCCTGAATGTAAGAAGAATGAGATGCAGTAAGGGCCACTTGGGTAAAATCAACGAACATGGTAACTACTCTGTATAGCAAATTGCTGCTACGAAGTGGATAGGCACTGAGACTCTTATAGTACTGATATCCTGAAATTTGAGAACCTGTTATCAATAAATCGCCATAAAATGACAAAGTTTATGAAGCCCAAGACCCTACCTTCTGTACACATGTTCATCCTGTGGGACAACAAAACTTTCATCAGCAATCACCCCATCCTCAATGTTACATGATCTTCGTATGTACCCAAGGTCAGAGAAGTATACCTGTGACATGAAGAGAGGGAAGTTTGTTAGGTGCAAATTCAGATGAGATAGTGAGGTTGTTTTTTTGTCAAATATCACATTTATCTCATTGAACGACTTGACAACTATTCTATAAGATTATGAGGATAGCAGCTTAGCAAGCGAAAGGAATTAGTATGTCTTTATTTCTCTCCGGTTGCTGAAGAGAATTAAGAGGTTTATCTGGTGGAGTCACTAAGCAATTGTTATCGGAGAATTGAGTTAATGTGTTGAGATGGGCAAAACAGTAAGGGGATTTGATTGCATTTGTAGTAGAGGATTATATTTGTTATACTTGTCAGCCTTAGGAAAAAGCTCGAAATGGGGCTAATCCTTGGAGAGCGGAGATTCGAACCCACGAACAAAGTTTTATGTCATGCGTTAGTGACAGGAGATCGGTTCGTCTAATTGCGGCGCCCTGTCAGTCAATTGACCACTCGTGTGGCCCTTCTTATTTCCAGATCAGCTTAGTAGTTTCATCACTAAATACAAGCATTGGCTGGTGTCAACCAGATGTCTTTGGGCTTGGTGGGAGAGCTGTCTAAGGCGCTAGTGAGCTTGAGGTGCCGGAATCGAGCCCACTTGTGACCGGGTGTAAAAAGCTTGGAGTCAACGTTGTGTGAAGACTCTTTAAGTGTTGTCACAACCCCTAGTGTACAACACACAACCCTGTGCACTTAAAAGAACCCACGTATCCGTTGGTAAATGACCAGATGGTGGCCACATGAATACGTGCATCTATCTATCTATGTACCTAGTACCTTGACTATGTGTTCCAGTCCACACAGCTGTCAATAGGTACCTCGTAAGGAGGGGAAAGCCGCAATAACTTGGTGCGCCTAGTGGCTGCAAGAGTTGTATGTTCCTCAGAGAGTTGAGATTGATAATACGAAGCATCGTTGAGATTGACAACCAATGATTGAGGGAAAACCCCAGCACGTTGAGCATGTATTAGTTGCGTGGATATATACAATTGCGTGCATTATGTAAATGCCATAATATATCTTTGAGGACATAGGATGGTAGCATGAACCTTATTACATGCCGCCCTCACCTTGTAATCGCCATCATCTTTAGTATCACATATCCATATGTTATCTGTACTCAGACAACCGTGGACCCAGTTTCGCTGATGAAGAAGAGACAACGTCCTTGCTACTGCACTCAAACAGCGAATGTACTTCACAGACCAGAGGCCGAAGCACCTAACGTCCACCACGTTGCTCAAGGAAACACAGTGTCCAGTTGGGAAATCGTACACCTGTGAATTGCAATGTACCTTTGCTACAAATGGGATTGTTATTATATATATGCATCTTTCTATTTCTAAGGAGAGGCGAAGTCATAATTGTTAATCATGTTGTCTACACAATAATATTATTGGTGGATTAACTGTTAAGACCGTAAATACGATTGTTGTATATAAAAGGATGCGTAGCTTATACTTGTTCCACAGATCCTCTGAGTGTATGTTTTGTTGAAAAGATCAAAGAATCTGAATTGGCTATGGAAACATTCTGCTGATATCATCATTATTAGGTGACATGTTTACCAGGTATTCTGTTTGATTGCTTTCTTCAACAGTCACACAGCCGTATATTCCTGGGATGTTTTCTGTATTCAACTGTGACTCCTCTGTTTGTGTCAGGCGTCGACGCAGTACATCCATCCTCTGGTTTGGTTTCAGCTAAGAATCGTATGAGGGAATAAATAGTGATATTGTAATCTGATGCTTGTGTGGAAGTGATTACATCAAAGTAAGTGATTTTTTTTTAAAAACAAATGTACCGGAACTGGCAGATTAATTTCCGATAATAAAACCATCTTGTAATGCCACGCGTTTGATGTACATGGTATGAACATTTCAATTTACTTCACATCATAGGGCTACTACAGTGACAACTAATATCGACACTAAATGGAATCAAATGGGTGTTACAGGTCGTTGTTGAATATTCGACAAGTATATTTCAGTTTTAGGTAGATACTATGTTTGGGTACGAGCTGAAGGATCCTGGATGTGAAATAATGGTACATTGCAACTCTGCACAGACGGCAATACAGAGGGAAAAGTGATTCTCCTTACCAGAGAACCCACATCTTCCTTTGGGTCCCAATTCTTCATACAACGGTTCTTCTACTGACGAGGAGGTTTGACTTTCTTTAAAGTTTTGGTAGTCATGAACTGCATCATCTGTTATAAAGACATATTACATTAAGGTATTTATGACAAGCATGTGCAGATTATGGTTCGTCAAGGAAACTACTGCAGATAATTATTGCTCTTAATCCCACAGATAGTACCAAGACGATGTAATTCAGGGGTAGCTTAATGGTTTGGCATTCGCTCTTCCCGTATTTGATTACCCACTTGGGTTTAACGTGTGATATTCTTCTCCAAAGGGCGATGCAGTCATTTTCATATTTTCATGCTTAGGAGGTATATGTAACTGCGGTAAACAATGCATGCTAATGTATACAGATACGTGGACTTGCTGGATCAGCCAAACCAAACCTGTCTCATTTACTGTTTCCGGATCAGAAAAGGAGATTCAAAACGGACTGGAACATATTTCGTATATCTTGTATACTGTTGCTCAAAAATAGTATATGAATGAGACTAAATGATTTGATATTATGAAATAACAGGGAAAAAGACAAATCAGTAGAGGTTTGATGATGATGATGATGTATAGACATATCATTATTGTGGCCTCAAAGTATGATAAGATGTCATCAGGAGGAACGTACCATAACCATCGTCTCTTTCTGAATCCTTGAAAAATAAAATGTTAAGTTCTTTGATATCCTGAAACATATTGTTT
>NW_025766074.1:0-69418 GCF_003918875.1 Haliotis rubra | reverse complement strand
TTCATACGCCATTGTCCTGAAGATTAACTTCCTCATCAACCTTTACAGTTGGCATGTGTTTCAGTATTTTTCTGCAATGTGTGTTGCCTTTTTCGTAAATAGACAGTGGATCAGGCGACTGGTAGTGGGATATGGGATGCTGACGAAGGTGGGTGATGGGGCTGGTTAAAGTTTGGGGAACGGGGCCCTTTTGCTTTATAGCAAAGGGTTGTCTTTGTGTTTCTCCACCAGATTTTGGTATATCTAAAAGACCCCTAAATTAAGACAGCACAAGAAGACTCTCTAAGAAGCCCACATTGATAGAGCAATAGACGACACTGCAATCAAATACCTGAACCCCATAAACTCAATAACCTCCCATCCCAACCCAACCCATACCCATACGCCCACTCCCACCCCTATGCCCCTATGCCAGAGCCACTGTCAAAATCCAGAAAGATCCAGCCAAAGTCAGAATACAGATATTTCCCAGGGGCTTAGGTTTCTGCAAAACAGCACAGAACCTTGTCAGACTACAAGCAGTATTGGGAAAATTCCACATCAGCGATTCCAGTATCTTTATATCCACATAGTTCACCCTAAGACAATTGTGGAGACAAATACATGTGATCCACAGCCAACACAATACAGGAACACAAGACCTCTGTTGTTCAATCTGCCCATTCAGAACATTCCCTAAAAGTATCCTGTCGACTACATTTCCTGTCAACAAACCAGAATTGTCCACACCTATCATCAATCATTAGAGTAAGTGAATTTAGTTTTACGCCGCCTTTAGCAATATTCCAACAAAATCATGTTGGGGGACACCACAAATGGGTGTCACGCATTGTAACCATATTGGGAATCGAACTCGGGTCGTTGGCGTGACGAGCGAACGCTTTCACCACTAGGCTTTAGGGGAAAGAGAAAACATCAAGAAAGAATCGAAATCCAAAGAAAGAAGCCAGCCATTAGGCAGAGGCATCTACCTTCCCAGTATGTACTTCACTGTGTTCATATCATCTACCTTCCCAGTATGTACTCCACTGTGATCATCATATCATCTACCTTCCCAGTATGTACTCCACTGTGATCATTTCATCTACCTTCCCAGTATGTACTCCACTGTGATCATATCATCTACCACTGAGCGCTTATTGACTGGATTATTGCTTAACTTAACCCCATTCATGTTAATCTTATTGTCTTCGTTATTACATAGTTATCCTTGTACATTAATCCTATCTCACTGGCTTCGTGAATGTACAGTATTTTTGTACATTAATCCTCTCCCATTGACTTTATCATACTATTGTTACCTTGTACATTCTTTCGCCTGAGTTGTGTAAACATAAATCTCGACACACTTACACAGCATTCACCTGATGGAGGACAAAATAGCTCCTGTCTTGACTTGTGATAAAGAATGAAAAAAGAAGTTATCATGTATTAACGGCTTTTAAATGTTATACCTGGTGTAGGCAAACTCCGTGCAGCCTCAGGATTCTGCTCATCCCTACTGTTTCCCTTACACGCAGTAGTGCAATAGGACGGGCAACTTCTTCTGCAAAGCAAAGGATGAAATAGAAAAGCTCCTTATAAGGTGCAAGCATCTCAGTCACCCTTGCGCACATGTGCTCTCCGTTCATACAATGGTAATATTCAAAATGATAATAAACAAAATTAATGCCTCTTAAATGGATCTCATGTTTCTTCCTCATTTGAAATACAATGTCATGGTCCATATGCCTTTTCCCCATATCTCTCTTGTGTTTCAAAAGCTGTTGGAAATGCACAGGACTGCTCTTTGCTCATACAGTAGGATCTGACTGACATACTGTGATGTCACTCCCAGAACACGAGTATATTACGTATGGCATATCCATGTGTATAGCGGTATAGTAATGGCATATCACATTGTATTTTTCCATTGATGGTCGTTTGTGGGCAAGTAGACTGGTTATTAAAACTTGTTCTGTCACGCTGCGGTCTCTGGTTCTATTTCCCAGGTGACTGCAATGTTTGGAACCTGTCTGGGTTGTTTCCAGCCATTATCTTACCTTAATGTAAAATACTTTAATTTCATTGGTCAGTGACCCTTTAACAAGTTTCCGTGTCCCCCTCCCAGGAGAGTGACAACTGGAAAAAATATTACCCGCTGCCACGGTAACCGCCAAACTCTCCGCCGAGAAACTGTATCGCTAACAATCGTATGAAGTCATGATATGACACATGCAGTGCCCGGAGTTCGAAAACCGTTCCATAAGCTGTTTTTGAGTTCACTATGTACACATTTAATTTACCGAATTTCACTGCATTATTTAAGCTATTTTATACATTGAATCCTTTGCACACTCAACTTAAACATAATTAACAGTTTTAAGCCTATCAGAATATGTTTCAATGATCTTAAAAATCCAGTCTAGAGGCAGACGCCATTTTGTTTACACGTGATATAGTCGGGAGCAATCTTATCGATCTTCAAAATTTTCCAAAAATATATATTTTGTACATTTAACATGGCGGTAGGATAAATACGTTGTGTACGTTGTAAGGCGTACATCAGACCGTATTACCCTAAAGAGCAGCATACTATTTATATTATATATCCTGTAAAGTTTCACATAGAGCAGTTAACTACCCTCACACAACCGCTTACCTCTCTGTTTTTGTCGTCCAAACGTGAAGAATCTCTTAAAACCTTCTTTTATCTTGACACCACGGTGAACTTCAGGCTTCTGACTTCTCCGAATAACTGAACTCCTGTTTGAGGATGCCAGACTGCTTCCCTCACTATCAAACCCGCTGTCCTCAGTAGCAAGAGATATCTGATCGAAGGCCTCCAGCTCCTCTATTCTCTGTTGGGTGTTAATAGAGCAAAATAAGGAGTAAGTAGAATGTACGCTGTAGCCGTATCACGAATGGTGTACAGTGTGATGTACACTCTGTGTTGCCGTGTAGCTTAAGCTATGTACATGCAACACAGAGGGTACCGTTCACCCCGAGTGATGAGGCTACAATGAATTTATCTTATGTCATGGCTACATTTTCGTCTATCTTAACGTAGGCACTAAACCTAATGTTAACAGAATGTTGTATAAGAAATACAGTTAGACAGTTCCAATTCATGATATTGATTTAATTCAGCTACACCCCGTTGAAAGAACGCCACCATAAACACATTAACTATAGGTGATATATTTAATTGCAAAGGAAAATCACAGAACCACGTCTCACAAGGTTTGTACAGTATGACCTACGAAAACCTGATCAAAAGACTGGTGAAGCAAAATGAAGCGACAAAACCCATTCCGCATCCACAAGAATTCTGTGTTAAAAGCAGAGTCGATTGTATCATGAATATACATTTGTTTCAGCAGTATTACAGCTGTACGATGTTGTTTGTAACCAAATGGAATGCAAGTAATATAGTGATTGTGGTCATGCGATACGACGACAGATCATGTTTTTATGAATCACTATGAAATAGTGATGGTACCAGGTGTTCGCAAAAAGGTGAGCGTATTCTGCCCCACCGGTGGCACCCGTCATAAACAAATGCAAAGTTTAGTCAATTGTTCACCTGAAATAATTCGGGAACGTATGGATCAAGTCAAAATAGAGAATTGCACCGGACATCATTTTTGTCACTGATGCATCATTTTTGTCAGTTTCGAAATGTCCTCCACATGTCTACCATAAAACATTTTGAAATCTTTACAGAGGCCTTGGATGTTGTAACCTTGATCGAACAACTTCAAGTTCAAGAGTGGTATGACGCTCTTTGAAATCTTGGTGAAAAGTATTCACAAAAGAAGAACACCACAGGCTAGAGCTGTTGGAATATTGCTCGATATAGCAGAGTATTGGGGAGTTGAAATCATCCCTTTTGTCACACAGCCTTGTGAAGAGTTTCTTGTCACACTGAAGCTTTATGCATGGAACTAAATACGAATCAGTCGGGGCGGTCTCACTTGTCTCCTTAATTTCAAGTTCAGGCGAGGTAAATCAGTGGAAGGCAAGTGTGTATTTGATGGTTGTTGAACAATATTAAATCAATTATGCACCTGAAGCTAAATTACCCTTGTTTTGATTTTGCCAGCATATGCAGAAATTCTGATTCATATGCCAAAAGAAACAGATCCGCCAGGACTGTAGCGCGATTGGTGCCCATGGGGATGCCAACTTCATGTCAAAATGTTTACCCCTAGATTTTACGAAGATGTTATCAATGAGAAAACCCAGCATTTCACATACTGTTTTCTCGGTAAACTACTATTGGCATATGCTTTTATGTTTGACAAATTGTCCTGAACCTCTGAAGATAGATATGTAGGTGTCCGTGTACACCACATTTGTTTACAAATGCCCCATGAATCAAGGAATGAAAATTTCCCTTAAGTTTGCCATGTGGGACAGTGGTATACAACGCTGAACAATCAAATGGTTTCACAGGAAGCATTGAACAAGGCTTTGCAACACAGCAGACATTTAAGACTTATGTCAACAACTTATGTGGCACAGTTGCTTCGATAGAAAATCCCTTCCTGGAAGAGTTTCCTGAACTGATAACCCTTGATGAGCATTACTGTGTTGGTGGAGCTGTCGTAGCATCTATGGAATCAATGGAGAACACAGGAAAAGACACATGTGAGAAGTTTGTAAAGGATGTTTTTGTGGAAAACACAGAGTCAATTCACAGCCCCATCAAGAAGAATCACCTCCCTTTTTTCAAGAGATCACAAACAAAACCTCTGTCTAAATCAAGCAGCAAACAAATGACCTGAAATATGACTACAGTCTCTTCAATCAGATGATCATTGAATGTCAGTACGTCGATCTGATTTAAATCAATTCTTTCTCATGAAAACCACCCGTGGCAACCATCCATATCAATTCATGGAAAACTTCATTTACCAAACTGCAAATCAGAGCTCTTATATTGTCTTGCATCACCTGAGTATGACTCCTGACATTGATGCTAAAGTGTTTGATGGCGCCGCCGTTGTTCATGCACTGCATAGAGGTTATTCCTAAACGTTTGGTGATTTTCGTGTCTTCTCTCTTCTTACTATAGACGAAGAGACAACTGGAGGACTGCCATCGTATCGACATTGTTTGGAACATCTACAAAGAAGGTAGCCTGAAGGAGACAACACGAGAAACGCGAAAAAAAGGCAGCCTCTTTTCTAAAGGAATCACAGAATCCAAAGACAAAGAAGAACTCTTTGCATTCTTAATAGATGGTAAACCAAAAGGTGATGTCCATAACAGTGGTGACCGTAGGAAGTGAAGAGGATATGATCAGGAAAAATCCGGATACCAGACTCTGCCTTCATGTCAAAGATACTTTGCAAAAAGTGATTCAAACATCATGCTTAGCACTGTCGACACAGATGTGTTGTTGTCCAAAAAGTCTGCTGTTCACCTATGGGTGCCATTTGGACAAGGGAAAAACTTCAGATATTATTACATCAACAGAATATTTCAAGATCTGGGATGTCGAAGATAAGTGGCGCTTCCCTTTTTCCACGCATTTACTGGTTCTGACACATTCACAGTTCAGTGGAAAAGGCAACTGCTCAAGACTTGGATATCCTATGTGGATGTGGCTCAGAAGGCACAGCATCCATTCCAACTTGTGGACAAAGACTCAGAAGTGTTTTCATCACTTGAACTATTCACATACATCATGTCTGACAACACTACATCAGTGAACATAGTCAACGAACTGTGACAAGAAATGTTCTGCCATGGCCGCAAGATCAAATGGAACCAGAACCTTCTTCCCATTCAGGATGTTCTGTTACAGCACACAAACAGGAGCTTGTACCAGATCAGCATATGGCTTACTTCCCAGACAGAAACCACCAGAGCAAGATTTGTTTGGTTGGACAAGGGATGACAACACATATCGACAGTGTGGATGACACTGCTAGAAGCTTTACGGAGTTGTATCAAATGTGGCTGCAAGTCTCAACCTCTAGATGCTCAAAGAAGTGCATTTATAATCTTCTAAAACTTCTAAGGACATCGCCCTGTAACTGCAATAGGAACTGTTAAGGAAGACTTGAGTATCACAGAGATCGTTCTTTGACAAAATGATGTCACGTGACTGATCAAAACAGTATTTTTTCATTAATTGGATGATGAATTATATCTTTTACTACTAAAAATAGATCTTGTTTGTAAGAGTTCTTGAAAGTATTACTAATAGCCCTTTGAACGGCGAATATATCTCACATATTGGAACAAAATGAAGATTTTTATAGTCGGCGACCATTCTGGGTGGACTTCAGCACTCTTTGATTTTTGGTGGCCGTCTTTTTTCGGTAAATAGGCCCCAAAAAGCGGGCACATCTCCAAAATATGTTTAATCATGATGTTCCCTAGCACTTTGCACGGTATTCTGCACGGTATTTAATCCAGCGGGGTAAAGCCACGTTGTGTAAGAATTGGAAATCCTTGACGTTTAGGCAGCCATCTTGGACGCCATCCCGGATTATTCGGAAAATGGGCACAAAAAATCGGAAACACCCCAAAAAAATGTTTTAGCATTATGTTCCCTAGTACCGTGCAATGTTTTCTGCTTTAATCCGGTGGGGAAAAGTCACGTAGTGTTACAATTGGAAATCCTTGATTTTCGTCAGCCATCTTGGATTTTTCGGAAAAGGCCCCCAAAATCGGGCACCCCAAAACTATGTTTTATTATGATATTCCCCAGCACTTTGCAAAGTTTCATGCTTTAGTCCGCCAAGTATCTAATTTCACCTTAAACCACTGCACTACTTGGCGTGGCTGGACCAGCAGGAAAAACTCTCGTCTCCCCTCGCAAAGTGAGTGAGGATCGTGGCGGCAGTAGCACGAATACGGTGATCCTGTAAACCTGGACCAAACCACAACACTTGATGATAGTACACATGAAGGTAGCTTGTGTGTTTTTTCCCGACTAGCTTGTTTGTGTACCAGGGTTGAACCATTGTCTCAGAAACTGTCTCTTCGATTCTACCATAATCGATAGCAATCGTGATGAAGCTTAGCTGAGTAGGTAACGTAAGATGTAGATGGACAGAAAATTAGAAAGAAGAAGAAAATTAGGTTGCTTCATCATCAAACCGCCAAATGATTCCTTATCATCTCTGTGACTTTGCGTCAGTTCTCTGTTTCTCTGTACATAACGGAGGCCAGTATCAGAATCGGTGTTCACGATAATGTAGGTTTTTCCATGTTTTCAAAACCTTGCCAGAAAGTTGAAGTCTGATGTCAAACTGGACCTTGTTAGCCAGTCCATGTGGTGTCTGAGTGTTCAAGTGTATAAACGAATATAGTTTCTGCCGATCTGAATCAAAGATCACTTATTTGTGTTTTGTCTCACCCTTGCCATCAGCCTTCAAATCGAGCGAGCATTGCCCTTTTAAGAGACTCGTTGAAATAGTTGAATATCGCAATTTTGATTATGTCAAAGTCTGTAACACTGTAACAGGGATTTCAAATGTTTTGAGACTCTGCCTAATATTCCAAAAACTCATGTCTTGTCTTGCTCACCTGTTTTGGGTCTGAAAGCCATGTAGAAATGACTGAGCATTTCTACTTAAGCCACAGCGTCGAATCCTTCGAAAGTTATGTCTTGTTCCTTTCTGCCACCTATTCCCTATGTTTGTGAGCAGTCTTGTGTTAACTGGGATCAGTTAAGAACGTCTGGTAATATCTTACTAAGAATGTGCAGCGTTTAGTTGCCAGTGGTACATAACAATTTATCATGTTCAGATTAAACTGCCAACATACGTGTCTCCTTTGTTGGGCAGACCCTTGTATATATATTAGAATCTTGCATAAAGAAAGATGGATTGATTGGAGATTAATAGGTCATTGTTTGTTTTCATTATAACGTAATCAGATTTAAATGTATGTACGCCCTATGTTGTTTAACATTCAATGATTTCTCCATGGTCTGGTCGATGGAGCATCCAGCTGGAGAATGGCAGGTTTCTGGTTTACCAAAACACGTTAAAGGATGCTGTAAGCCTGTTAGTACAAGCATCCACAAACACCGTGTGAGCACGTCCCTATCTAATTGGCATGATCTTCAAAGCAACATCAAACAGTATTTCACCACACTACAACTCAACATTGTATTAGTCATCAATAGTCACCTTCCTCAGTCGAATATTTTCTTCCTGAAGACTCGCGATGATACCTGAGAAATAGAATAATAATAGCATGTATGACATGTAGAACACAACGTACTGTCGTTAACAGAATAGCGTATTGTAGACAAAGAAAATCATTATAAATTTTGTATAAATCCATTTCATGTAAGAAATTCGAAAAAAGATTGCATAGAAGCATAAATAGTCAATCTAGCTTTTGGAAACAGATATGATCATTACAAAACAAATCCAAACAGACGAATCTTATAATGAGAACAGAATGGCTTTACCATTTTAAAAATGTTTTTGTAAATATCAATGTTTTTTCCTCACTTTGATGATAAAAAGGAAATCTTTTCAGATCAGTACACATGTATTGATGCATTCATTCTAAATTCTACTATAACTGAACATGAAATTACATCATCAATAAAAAACTTAAAGAACGGGAAATCTGCCGGGCCCGATCAAGTGCTGATAGAGATGCTTAAATGCTCCCATTTTGATATAATGCCATTTCTCCATAAATGTTCAACAAACTGTTTGACAATCAAATATTTCCCAGCAGTTGGTCTTGTTCAGAAATAGTCCCTTTACATAAGAAAGGCGATCCGAGAGACCCTGACAACTATAGCGGGAGCTCATTAATGAGTGTCCTGAGGAAAGTTTTACTGCTGTTTTAAATAGACTTACGAACTGGGCCAATATGAGAGATAAGGCTCTGACTTAGCCAGAGTCTTCCTAAAAAGGTCTTGTTAAGACGACATTGCACTATGGCTAGGTGAGAGCCAGGCAATTAGCATTAGCCACTGACGCATGAGCCTTTGTTCTAGGGCTATAGTCTATATCTACAATTCGACACAATTGAAGATGTATGCAAGTGTGTGTATAGTTTAAACAATATTTATTCTTGTACCACTAGTAGTGTACAGTGGGATTGACAAACAGTGTTTTCCCTATATTAATGTCTCTCCCCAAACTAACAAATATTACAACAGTCCTTCAAGATTAGATAATGCAGTGTTCAAGTTGCTGCATCCCAGTCTAATACGGCAATGTAAGTATTTGATTATTTCTCGTTTGACTGGCATTTTAGAAGTTGATACGTACAATATAGAACAAGTTTTATGGATAACAACTTCTTTATTTCGTGAGTGCGACGTTTCAGTACAGATTCTTGTACCATTGTCAAGCAAGAGCATATGATATTGATTATTTCTCAATCCATAGTTCTGCACAATTTCGTGTCCACTAGGCTGTCCAACCGCCCAGTATCACTAGAGAATTGGTCCATACAGCAATAAATATGTGAGTGGAATTTGTAAGTGTAACAGTTAAAATGTTATCTTGTCGTACACGTGTTGAGTGGTACTGGCACCCTTTATCACTGTTAAAAAGTAGATTCTAACATACATAGATAGGCTTGACTTTGGATCCGATTGTTGACTTTGTGAATAGGCTGGGATTTAGAAGTGGTTACTAGCACTCAATGATTAGGCTGGTATTCAGAAGTGGATACTTGGCCAAAGAAGCATCATTTGTTAACATTTTTAGCACCCATTTCTCATAATTTACATAATACACTACACCTTTTGCACCAAGCATATTTTTATTTACATGTTCTGTAAAATGTAAAGACATTCAAATAATACCATACCAATGTGTCTCACTTTAATAAAAAATTTAACTAATCTTACAAACTGAGCATTTTCTAATCATGACCATTTTGTTCATACAGACAATAGCTCAGCACACGTAATATGAAAAATGTAAAAAATATCAAATAATACCAAACCAGTGTGTCTCACTTTAATACAAAATTCACGAAACTCACTAATTGAGCATTTTCTTGATACAGACTATATGGCTCATCTGGACCTGCGTTATCAAAACACTAACCCTGGTAAGCCAGATCTCACTCTGGCTAAGTGAGATACCTGTTTTGACATAATCTGGCTAAGTGAGAGGACACCGAGATAAGATATCGGAAGATTAAGCTGGGTTAGAAAAAAATACTCAACCATAGGTCACATTTTTTACATTATATCCTGTAGTTCAAAAAATGTTTATTACGTCGTTAATACAAATTATACGTTGCCTTTATTGATTTTAAAAGCACTTGATACAGTTGATCGTTATAAATTATGGTGTTGTTTGAGAAAAGCTGGGCTACAAGGGAAGATGTATTATATCCCCAAATCAATGAATTCAAACATCGAATCATGTGTACGTAGTGATTATGGTGTTACTGATTTTTTGTAATTGCCCGTCCGGCTTACGTCAGGTATGTATATTGAGTCCTCTGATATTTTTGTTTTTCATTAGCGATTTGTAATATGAAATTTCAAGTAACGGTAAGGATGGTTTACAGATGTATCCTGACAGCCTAGAAATCGTTATGCCCCTTTTTGCCGACGATGTTATTTTTCTATCTCACACAGTTATTGTGAGTTGAGAATCAGTTGAATGTATTAGATAAATATACTAAGGAATGGAATTTATATGTAACTTCAGATAAGATAGAAATTATAGCATTCAGAAAGGGGACCCTTTAAAGGAAATATTGTACTTACATAGAAAACCAGTCAATGCAGCTAATGGCTATAAGTATCTTGGTATACTGTTTAATTCAACACTTAATATGGACAAATGTGTTTCTGATTTATCACTGCGAGGGAAACGAGCTTTACTTAATATAATGTCGGTTTAACGTAAACCTTCAGTTATCACATCTAATGTATTTTTCAAATTATTTGATACCCAATTACAGCCAATCCTGTTGTACTGGTCCGAAGTGTATGGTTACCAAAGATTTGATTGTTTAGAAAGAATTCACCTACGTGTTGGATTAGCAGCTCCAAATAATATGATATGTGGAGAATGTGGAAGATACCCACTTTACATTAATTCGCAAATGAAGTGTTTAAAATATTGGCTTAATACCATCCGTAAGCCAGAACATCAGCTTCCGAAAATAGCTTATAACATGATCTTTCATCGAGATAGTATCGGTAAGGTTACATGGACATAAGGGCACTATTATTCTCACATGGATATGGTGTTGTATGGTTTAATCAATCTTATATTTATTTCTAAATGATTTTCGTAAAGCAGCAATAAATATGTCCTATCAAGGATGGCAATCCAAACAGTTCACGTTATGATCTGTACAAAACGTTTAAGACTTTATTAGAACCAGAAACATATTGATCAGTTTTAACAAATAGTAACCTAAGAAATTATTTATATTAAATACAGAATTGGCTTGTCAAAAGTACTGATTTTTTATGGACAGAATATAGCACTTGAAAGAATACAAAGAATTTGTCCATTATGTAACTTTGCTACAGAAGACGAAATACACTTTACCTTTGAATGTCTGTTCTGTTCCTTATTATGCAGAAATACGAACTAAATCTGTACCAGAACGTTTCTCATCTAAGATAAGTAGAATAGGGTTTGTTTCTATTTTGCCATCGAATGATGCCGATGTAATATTTAAACTATCTTTATTTGTAAAACATGGAAGCCAAACATTGTGCATCTATACGGAAACTCACAATCACTAATACAGTTGGGATGAGCAGTCGCCAAACAATGCCCCCGAGACAGTGTCTTATTAAACATACGAAAGCGAGAGGGAGGAAGTCTGGACAGTTGGACAAGTACCATCACATGGGTGGGGTTACAAAGAGGCTTGGCTTTGGTAGGACTGAAAAACGATACCTAGACCACTTCGTTTCAATGCATTTAGTAACTGTACTATGTTTTATGTTCAATTTCCCGTTATCAATAGAGAAATCAAAACAATAACAGTAACGCGGATACCGCTATAACTGACTCTATGCAGCAGTGGTGTTACACATTGTTTTGCCTCTGATTGATAGATGACAGACATTGCTTTAATTAATTATAGGGCTTTACAGAACAATATAGTCAAAAACAAATATGACAGTTTGATCAAAGCTTATAAAAGTAATCTCTATTTCAGTTATATACTCCTCATAAAATGTTAAGCAACATGAATTTGTAGTCTCGTTACAGTTCATTTATTGAAATTGCAAATCATGGAATGATGCAATAGAAAGGTGAAACATATGTACACACAATAAACAAAATGGTATTGAGCAATAATAGACTTACAAATTATCAAAAGTATGTACCCGCGTAAACAGTCGTGCAAAATGTGCTGTATTGATAGAGCAAAATTTTAGCATTAAGGTTCAAGTCAGTTTTGGACAGTGAAGCAGTGTTCAGTAACGCGTATGACCACCATGAGCACAAATTCAAGCTTCTACACGTCTTTGCATTGACCAAATGAGCCTTTAAAGTTGCTGTGGTGGAATGTTCTGCCATTCTCTCTGTAACGCCTGCTCAAGGTGATCCAGAGTCTGGGGTTGAACATGGAGCCGTAAACACGACTTCCAATAATGTCCTAAGCATATTCAATGGGATTAAAATCGATTGAACGTGCAGGCGGGTCCATATGCGTGATGTTGTCGATCTAAACAACATCGTTAACACCTCTTTCTCGGGCATTATCATCCATAAAAATGACGTTAGGACCTGCTTGTTGTGCCAAAAGGAATGTTTACAGGTGGGTTTACACCGTCCAGGGTGCATGTGTGAAGAGTGGAGCAAATTCATGCCACACATTTTGTATGTTGTTTCTGAGGGTGGTTGTGTTCGGGTGATGTTGTCAATGTTATCAGATAAATCAATTTGACAGTCAAAGTTAAGTATTCTTTAAATATTTACCTTTCCGTAACATGTCGGCAAAAATCGCTATCGAGATTGATACTGATAAATACTTGTGGCTTAATTTTTTGTGAGGAGTATACTTTGTTAACGTGTAAAGGATTGTTATGTTTTGTTAAAAAAAAACAAAAATATTATTTTCTTTGGATACTGGTACCGGGCTTGGCATTTTTTACGATATCCGACTTTCCATGTCTCGCCATATGAAGCTTACCTTTCTGCAATCCCCAAGTATATATAGGATACCACGCGAGTGTGTTTTCTGATGGTTAATATCCTGCATTTGGAAAAAACATATTGTATTTGGCGAGCCTTGGCTCGGTAAAACAATTTTTACAAGCTCGGTAACACAATTTTCAACAGATCACTCAATTGATTGCGACAGGTCATCAAGTTCCCAGTACGTTTTTATGTTAAATGACGTTTGGTTGCCAACAAATTTTACGTTTGAAAAAATAACAACAAACTCGTGTAGAACTTAAGACAACTTTCAACGAACCTTTTGAACAACAAATACACTTTAATATTGGCGTGACATGTTCTGCTCGCTAACACTGACAGTCGACCAGGGAAGAGTTGGTGTTGGTGTCTTCATATGCCTATGAATTTCTGTCTTCGCTTCTTAATCCACTCCATCTATCATTACCACACATGGATTTTCTTGGATCACAGCGCCGTAACCTCGGCCGTCAACCCGGACACGTTCGCTGCTTTATGGGCGTGACGCCATGTTTGCTGACACTGAGAAAGTGGTCCCTAAAGTTTGCATATGACCATCCTAATTTGCATCGGTATCCGTACATGTCCTAACGCATTCGTCACAACTCGCCCCTTTCCATAAACTCCATGAAGACTCGTCCCCGACTCGATGCTTGTTATGTGCGAAAATACGACAAACCAATCAGATCGCGCGTAATGAAGGCGGTGCTTTGATAAATATAATCCCGAATGCATAAATCGTTTATGGCATTATGTCATTGTTTTAAAAATCTTGAAAATTTGTATCATCATATTGAAAGTACAAGGAATGTAGGTAACATAATTGTTTTGGCTCATGTGTAGATTTTATTAAAGATATTGCCATGGAAGGTGAGAGATTCAAATCCATGCACGTGCGTTTGTTTACATAACGGCTCTCATGGGTCCAATTGAATGTATTTCTGACGATCTTGCGGGCTTATTTTGGCGATTGTACGTGCGCTTCCAACAGTTTTGGGAAATGTAATCATAAATCGCTACGAGTTTCAAAACAATTATATACTGAACAGCAAAAGAGACGCAAGTTTCGAAAAAATGAAATTTCATATGCATGATGGTAAGCGTTCACGTTTATGGAACGTTCATGGTAAAGTGACGTAATGATCCCAGATGAGATGATGTCATGCAATTTGACGTCCATACGAACCATTCGCAAAAACACACCAACAGTGCAGCAAAACCATAATTTTAGCACGTGCGTCGACGGTTCAGATGGAAAGCATGCATTTCACTCTGAGATATTCTTTATAAAGGTTTGTGTCAAAAAACAGTTCAGTGTTGAACGCTAGGATGTGTACACGCCACCCAAACGATGCCTAGACTGACGACTGAGCAGTGACTGACGACTGAGGGGAGTGGCCATTGGAAAGTTGCACGGAGATAGCTCTGCAGCTACTGTAGCTAGGCAATTGGGCTGTCATCTTACCACATGAAACGATTTGCTCGACGTCATCAGCAAACCGGGGTTGCTGCTGATTGTCCCCTTACTGGACGGCAACGAGTGACAACTCATACGCAAGATCGGTTCATCCGGGTCACTCATCTAAAGAACCGAACTTAAGCAGAAACAGCAACAGCAGCCTTAGTTCTTGGGTCAAGTGGAGCAGTGTCCAGTGATATGATTAGGCGTCGCGAATCCACTGCCTAAGACCATATAAGGGGCCAGTTTTGACACGTCAACAGCGCCAGCAGCCCACACACAGCAAGGGTGTTGATGGATCATCTGGTTCAGAACAAGTTAACTTTTTTCCATGGCCGCCTCTTTCCCGGATATGGCTCCCTTTGAACATTCTGGGACGAAATTGGACACTTGCACAGTTGGAATACAGATTGATGTTTGAGCGGAACCAGTTGCCTCAGGAAGTATTTCAGACTCTAGTGAACTCAATGAGGCCACGTTGCACGGCCTGTGTGCAAGCACAATGTGTCTATACGCGCTACTAAAGAGACTGTCACTTTTCGCGTTCAGGGGTATCTCCTTTTGACGGACTGTGATCAATTTAAACTTATTGCAATGTCAACAGCAACTTTCAACTGTTAAATTGGCAGTGTTTTCTATAGAATAAATGATTAGATATGATTTTGGTTGTCTTCTATTAACAAACTTGACAAAAAGCCAGACTTGCATTGCTTTTGCTGTTCAGTATATTATATCTGTATGTAACTAATCAACTTTAATGTCTAACATTGGGCATATATTTTACATCTCTGGGAATATGTTAGTCTGACTTGTTTTGGTCATTCATATATTTTCAGCGAATTCATTTAAAATTCCACTTGGGGTATGACAGCAAGGTTACACGAATATTCAGTATGAGAAATATATCAAAGTCATTTTTTAGTATCTGCTTTGGGATTTAATTTAGCCGAGTTTTTAAAAACTCTTATTTGCACATTCAGTAAAACAAATCCCATTTGTGAACAGCTGGTGATAATTACGTTAGAATATGCATTTAACAAATTTGTCTTTTCTCCTTCTTTTAGTTGTATCAAAGACGTTTAATTCCTTAAAATGAATAGGTAAATAATCAAAACAGCAATACAATGTACGAGTGTTTCGGTGATATTAAGAACCACTTGTATCAAAACAGGAATAGAGTTATCGTTCTTGTTTAAAGTAGTTCTGATGTTCATGCGCCAATATGAAAACCTTCCAGGGGGCACGAGTCGCTTTTCGGCTTGTCCTGGAATAATACGAGTTGGTCACGAATGGTCCTAAAGGATACCGAAAATATCCGTTGGCTTTGCCTGAGAACGCTATCCATTGTATGATAATACAATAATATCTTCTATTTCTGTAGATCAGTACGTAGTGAGGAGTTAGTTAATATTTAACGTCACATCGGCAATATTTCAGCCATATCGTGATTTTGAGAACATTTGACATTTAAATATTTACCCATCAAAAAGTTTAGACTCACCCTGTTAACAGATTACCCCTATTTCACCAATTAACTTTGACTACCGGAATAGCCCGAAACTAATGAACTTTCACATGTGGAATAAGGCGCATAACTCGAAATACTGTTCGGCATATTCGTAGCCTTGATGCCTAAGGATTTTGAAATCCATACCTGGTACAATTTTGTGAAAATGATGAAAATGTCATGAAATTGTCAAGCCAAACGCAGCCATGAGCATGTACGGTGTGAGCACGTGCATCACAACATGTTGCAGTTATGAACCTCGTGTATTTCAATCTGGTACACGGTTTGAAATTGATTCAGTGAGAGGGTAGGGCCAAATTTCACTTCTCCGTCAGCATGGGTCGAGGGAGAAGTTTGTCAAATGCAAAACGACATGAAGCCTTGGCACTCTTACAAGATGGGAAATCACAACGTTATGTAGCCAGGCGTCATGGTGTATCCCAGAAGGCCATTTCCAACCTCTGGACACGCTTTCAACAGACGAATTCCTGTCCAGGATCGGCTAAGATCGGGTAGGCCACGAGTGACGTCGCAACAGGATGATCGTTACATCCGATTGATCGTTCTCAGGAGCCTGACACATCGCGGCCACCTCCAGTAAACGATACGTTCAGACACGCCACTGGACGTCATGTTTCTGTATCCACGATAAGGCGCCGGTTACGTCGAGCTGGACTGCGTGCAAAGACGTCCTGCCGTTAGGCCCCTCTTACACCACGTCACCGTCGGGCTCTGATTGACTGGGTTAATGGGCATTTGAGATGGGGTGCAGAGCAGATGGTCACGTGTGTTGTTCACCGACGAATCCAGGTTCAAACTGCACTTCAACGACGGCCGAATACCTGCAGTACAGACGTCAGGAGAACGTTACGTTGACGCTAACGTTGTTGAACACGATCATTTTGGAGGTGGGTCCGTTATGGTCTGGGGCGGAATCTCAATGACTGGACGAACCGATTTTAGTGGTAGTGGATGGGAACTTGACGGGTCAGGAGGTATCGCGATGAGATTCTCGCCCCTGTGGTGCTTCCTTTCCTGCGGGCCATGCCAGGCCAGGCTGTTCTGCAAGATGATAACGCTAGGTCCCCACAGAGCTCGCATCGTAACAGCGTGGTTGCAGCAGAACAGGGTTAATCGTATGGAATGGCCAGCGTTATCACCCGATCTCAACCCCATAGAGCATGTGTGGGACATGCTGGGACGCCGTGTTTACGCCAGAGTTCCTCCCCTGCTAACCTTGACCAGCTTCGAAATGCCTTGTTACAAGAGTGGCAGAACATCCCCCCAGAGGCAGCTTGATACTTGGTACGTGGCATGAGACGTCGGTGCGATGCTTGTGCCAGAGCCAGGGGACATACCCATTATTGACTTTGAAACACACTTTTCACAGTACCCATGTTTACGGTTCTTTACAAAAGTTTTGAGGAATGTACACGTCCTCATTTCATACGGATTAAAACCATAAATGAGTGATGTTGTGTTTGTTGCTGATTTTGAACACGATTGCTATTTTCCTCCAAGATACTGACATTGCCATAACTGAGTCTAAACTTTGATGGGTAGTATAGAATATATATACAGATATTATAAAACCTGCCGACGAAGGACAGTAAAACAACTAGAATATCACAGGATATACATGTAAAACTAGTAATTAAATCTAAAAACATTTTAACTTTAGGGGACAGCACAATATAAAAAAAAGGCTATAGATCGCCAACATCCGAAGGTAGATCACCATACTAGGAGCCATCAGTACGTAGTACTGTCTGCCTGTGCTATTTTATTGAAAAGACAGTTATCATTGGCAAGGTATGATACAAAATGATTTGATACTTGAAGCATTATAGTTTAGTCACGTTCGTCACGATAGGATTGATACTCTTTCTATCATGTTCTTTCATAGTATGTCAAGAGTCGTATTGAACAAAATAGTAATTTCTCTCGCTTAATTTGTAATCAGTATTTTATAGAAATATTCCCAACCTTGTTTTGATTTGTTCAGGTGATACATACTAACGGAAAAAGGCAATTGTTGTGCATGATATAAAATTGCACAAAAATAAACGTTAGTTGAAAAATAAGAAACATAACCCGTAATAAACATGTAGCAAAGCATTTTGTATCTTATTTGATGTTAAGTATCGCGCGTGGCACGTGGACTTTGAGCACAGTGAACTTACGTTTTGCATGCTTCAGGACGCCTGAAGTTTCCACACCTGATATTGAAAATTGAAGAACAATTGATAATTCTCAAGTCTCTAAATGTCGTGGAAAACACGTTAAGCTCAGACTAAACTGCGCGTATGTCATGTGGTTTACAGAAAAATAGCGTCTACGTGCGGTGGGTATGCTGGAGATTGGATTGGCCCCAAATGAAGTGGCCAGGCAATTTGATGCCATCGAAACACGATCTCATCTCAATGGCGACGTTTACAACATAATGGGAACACGAGAGATTTGCCTCGGACCGGCCGTACACGCGTGACGTCACGTCAGCAAAGCAACCACATTCCGACTAAGAAAGCACAGCATCCGGTCCCGACATCCTGCAATACGTTCACGTTGGCTCCAACGTCACTGACAAGCACGTCTTGCCTGTGCAGACAGCATCTACGGTCCAGGAGACAAGACTGGATTTGTGTTTTGTTCACTTATGAGTGGAAATTTCATCTGGACAGCTCAAAGGCAAGGGTTACAGGCGGTGAGGTGAACGGTATGCTCTCTATTGATAACATCTCATGGTCGGACACGACTTGTCATTGTCAGTTGCAATCTGACAGGTCTGCGATACACTGAGATCATTGAGCCATATATATGCAGCTGTTCATTCTAGGACAGAGACGTACTTCACGCTCGCTCGTGTTGTGAAAGATTTCCTGAGGCAGAAGAACATTCCGGTACTCAACTGGCCAGCTGTTGTTCCTGTCCTGTTTCCTATCGAACGCGCTTGGGATGAAATGGAGCGACGTTTACGTCAAGCCCAGAATCAGCCATTGAAGTTGTGGACTGAGTTTTGACACCACATCTCTTCAAGGGCGTGTCACGATGCTTAGTGTCAAATCATACAGATTTCGATATTTCCTCTGTCAACAGTTAAACAGTGATTCAATAAAACACCACAAATCATGTTACTACCTTTTTGCATTAAAATATAACATAATATTAAATAATGCACATTTAGTTTATTCCAGTAGTATATTTGAAATGGAAAAATGTGAGATTGAAGGATAGTGTTTGTTTTTGGTAATCTTTGACTTCGGCAGAACTGTATAACTGTGTGAACACCTGTGTAAGTTAACATAGTGGATAACGACGAACAACTTGTCGACTTATCGTCGAGCGGTAACCGCCAAGGCGCAACGATTCCTGGCTATGATCGGTCAGCGGGCGCTATTGTGACCAGGTTCTGGGGCAGGGGAAAGAAACAGACATTGAGAGTACGACAGAGACCCAGAAGCAGCTGGTCCAGCTTGTATGTTTAGCATAAAATGGTGGACATGCTAATATTGTTCGGCTCTCCAAAAAGTGATATAACAGACATTTAAAGCTTCACTGTATCACTGGCAGTGATTCTGTTATTTATATTCTTTAATGTAGAGTTTATAACCTTTTGCACGGACATACAAGTAATTGATTTACCTTTGCCTGCAGTATAGCGCATATATCTACCTTGTCAACACGAGATACATTGCGATTACGCCTGAGATCCAGCTATTGGACCAGCTTCAGATCTGCAGCCGGAATTGCGGGCAAGTGTGTCAAGGTGTGGTGTATGTTTCTGCATAAACATGGTGGACATGCCAGATATTGTTGGACAATCCCAAAAATGATATCACAAGACATTTAAATCTCTAAAAATGTTTTGCAAGTACATACTTTTAGTTGTTCCTTTTGCAACCGACTGGAACAGTACTTTATACACTGTTGTACACAGTGATTCTGTTATTATATTTTTAAAGTAGAGTTTGTAACGTTTTCCACGGACATATAAGAAACTAATGTACCTTCGGATTCCGTATAGCATCTGCCTTGTCAATACCTGATAGGGTATTCCCATGTAGCTGGCTAATCACCGATTTAAGATACTGGCATTCATCAGTCAGGGCAATGTCAAACTGAGCAATGAAATAATATTCAAGACTTCACTGTTACCTGCACAGCAATAATGCTGGCTACAGTCAGAAAGTATGTAAATTTACGAACAACTATAACTTCACGACCATGGGACCATTATTAACATAAAATCCGTGTGACAACGACAATCAATCAATTTGCAACTTACCATGCTCTTGTTCAGCCATGGTCTGTGAAGCCCCCTGAGGTCAGTTGTTCCACTTCATTTCCAACCTGCTGTATGGGTGTACGACAAGCAGCGTTATCTGAAATGCAACAGTAAAATAGATAAACTCCGTGTGTAGTTCCAGTTTCCCAGTCAGTCTCACTTGCATCCCCATCCCGTTCATACTGCCGCAACATTATACACGACGATACCTATATGGTACACTGCAGTATATCCTCCTCCCTCCGGACCCTTTCCCGTTCAAACTCCGGTAACATTTCACACGTATATTATTACAAGTGAATGAGCGTCACTTTTACGCTTCTCATATTAAAACATTTTTAAGTGTATTTCAAATGCTGACGTTTTCTTCGCACGTTTACCCACGACACGTCTCACCAGGTATATGCAAAACATGACACTAGCAACCTAAGGACACGCTCTGGTGCCATGCATAAAGCGCATATGATATACTCGGGATAACCATTTTGTATGTGTAGAAACATAATACGTTTTGATTCGTACCTTGGATTATTCAGACTTTTAACTAATAATTTCATCTGGCTGCAATTCCCAGCCCTTATATTTCACAAAGGGCTGTAAACATGACGTTTAATTCTACATTGAAAACTTCTGCATTGCTAACAGCAGTTGCGGTCGACTGATTTTACATACACTATAATATATAAGTATAAATATATATAGGAAAGTCAAAATTAAAATGTTGGCATAGATCCTCTCTTTCAAAATCACTGCAAAACGGACATTCACATGTTCATCGTATGACACACTACAGTAACTGTGCATTATTTTAATGCAAAACGATAACATGATTGGCAGTGATTTTCTTATTTAATGTTTAACTATTGACAAGATAATATCGAAATCTGTATTATTTGTCACTAGGCATCGTGGACACGTCCTTGAAGAGATGTTATGTCAAAAGTCATTGGTGTTGATGGAGGCTTGGCAACGACGCAGAAAGACAGACAGGCTGACAGATTGTTTTATTACGAATCTCACCTCATACGTTATACATTCAAAACATCGTAAAAAGTAAAATGCATAACATGAGCCATCCCTTATGTGATTATGAGAGAGATATTTACAAATAGTAAACCCCCGTTCCTTTAAAATATCAAAGCGGGTCTTGGCTGTTAATTTACATTAAATAGGACTAGACATTAAAAACGATAACTTTTCCACATCTGTAAACTTCATAAAATTACCATTTAAAACTAAGCACTCAGCCAACAGACGTTTTGTAAAGACTGATATAAAGGACAGTATTAAAGTACATGCATTTTCATCTTCAACAACATTTTAAACAGTTAAAACACACTCTCTCTCATTTAAAGGCATACTACTGTAGCGACCAGTTTCTATTAACAAAGGGGGCAACACCGCATCTATACATGGCTATCGCTGTTATCAGTAATGTAGTGTTCCACTTCATAGTTCGTCTTAAAGGTTCTGTAGTGTCGACGTATATTACCTCACTTGCAATCTCGACTAGTCGGGCAATCTATCTTCTTCCAGTTCTCATAACATATCTGTCGTACTAAACTCTGAACGTTGTGTATAACTTCCATTACACGTAATCCATTTTTTAACTTCTTCGAAATCTTTCGGGGTTTAGGCTGTTGAGTTCTGGTGTACGTTTTCATCACAGTCCCCTCGGAGTTAAACTGGTGTCGGGGTCTAACCAATGTTTCCTTCTGTTCCTTCGCCTCGTTTGGGAGAGAGAATTTCCGAACACCCATAAAGAATTTCATAGCTCTGTTCTGTTGAGTCGTGACGTACGTAGCGTTTGAGCTCCCCTAAATCGCTGCCCTTAGTCAGCAGTAGACCAGACCATTGTGTCAAAAAAGTTAACGGTAGACAGGAAATTAGTGTAGGCTACATCCACATCTCACTGTTCACAGAGTGAGCATTCCAATTTGATATGGTTTCGGGCACACACGTAACATCATGTTTCACACATTTCACACTTCATTGATCACAGTCACAGAATTGCTAATATGACGTTCCGGGAGAAATTCAAAGTCCATGATACTACGGAGTGGTCTAATGTAGTAATACTGAACTAAATCACAGACGTGTAACATTAAAATTAGAAATACGATTAAATTCTCAAATGCACATAAACAATAATTAACCACAGAGGCCCCTTTCCCTGAAATACAAGTAAAGTCATTTTGTACATTATTTCTACCATTTACCACACAGAAATATGTGTTTATCAAGAATTCAGCAACCGTTTAGATTACCACAAATATAACCAATATTATACACATGGTACTCAGATATCTCAATCAGAAATTTGTCATAAAAGTCAAACTGCATCGATGCTTCAGGTAGAACATTCTGAATGCAAACAACATGCACATATGCAAAATAAGCATGTACTATTGTGTTCTAATTTGAACTACAAAATGCCTTCATTCTCAACATCAAGAATAGTCACATTATATTTAACCAATAAGTCATTTTATTATGAAGCCCACGCCTCCAGAGCCTCCCTTGGCTTGCCAGTGCAGATAGTTTTATTGTGTCCAAACCACGCATAGTCTTCCGCAATTATAGATTGATTAAATTTCAGATGAGTTTCAACTACGCCAACAATGTCACAATCTAAATGAGGAACACAAGCTGATCTTAACAGATGATCATTTGAATTACTGTCACTAGACCAACCATTGTAGTACCAAAGCCCGGACTTGTACTAATTTGAATAACTAGCCCTGCCTCTTCCAGTCACCCGCTCCCTTCCTTGTTTCCGCTCCTTGCTCCTCGTCGGATGATTGGCTCGCCCGTTGTCACGTGTTGTTTGTTGATAGTTGTTGGCACGTGTTGTGTGTTGATAGCTCTTGTCACGTATTGTGTGTTGATAGTCCCATCCACGAGCTGTGGCTGAGTCACTCTTTCGTTCCTTCCATCCTGGCCTCGATCATTTTTTGTCGTTGTACACGTCCTCCAGTAAACTTCAAGTCTTCCTTTACGATAGCATCCACCAGCATTTTGAAGCTGAATTTGAAGGACCGTTGCTGTTGACTTTTTATCGGCTGCAATGTACACATTTCTGAAGTTTCTTGATTCATTCAGTTTCTTCTTCTCAGACAGAATCACATTCTTGTCGTCGATAGAACTACACTTGGTGACGATGACACCGGGATACCTGCTATTTCTGGACACTTTCCTTTTTGCACGTATAAAACGAATCCCTCTTATTTTCTTTTAGCAAACCATTAACCTTTATTAAAAAACATTTTCATTATTTTATTCTGGTACATTATGTAGCACAATATTGTGGGTAATGTCACCGTGTGCACTTTCTGCACAATGCTTTTCCAACTTTCAACATGTCTGTTAATGCGTGTCTAGCTTCTGTCTGAAAGCAGTTGAAGTCTCCTCTAACAGATTATCACAACTACTCACACTGTCCTCAACTGTATCCACTGTAGTGTCAAGTCTACATACTTCAGCTTCAATGGCTGATTCTGGCCTTGACGTAAACGTTGCTCCATTTCATCCCAAGCGTGCTCGATAGCAGACAGGCTCCCCGAGAAACATCCGGCCGGGGAGTACCGGAATGTTTTTCTGTCTCAGGAAATATTTCACAACACGAGCAAGATGTGGACGTGTATTATCTTGCTGAAGTTACGTCTCTGTCCTTGAATAAACAGTTGCACATGAGGCCCAATGATCTCATCTCTGTATTGCAGACCTGTCAGATTGCCATGGACAATGACAAGTTGTGTCTCACCATGAAATGTGATGGCGCCCCATACCATATCCCTACCACTACAAAATGTGGACGTTTAGCCGGGAATGTTTCGAGCAGTCAGGCGGGCAGTCTGGAATCGATTCCTTAGATGGGTCAGCCGAAAGTGATTGCTGACGTGACGTCACGCGTGGAAGGTCAGTCCGAGGCAAATCTCTCGTGTTACCATTATGTTGAAAAAGAAATGGTGGAGAACTAAATGTTGAATGGAAAATAAGGCTCTTCAAAACATCGAAAACGATGCCAACATTCAATATCTTAATTGCTTAAAACTCTGTTCCTCAAGTACTGCAATTAAGCACAGTTTGTAGCCACGAAAACTACGGATCTGAGAGGTTAGGTTCGAAAAGCCATTGCTGTCCAAAACTGATCTTATTCATATTATCAAGCTAATCCTAATCCTGAAATTCAGGAGCAAAGGTAGCCGCCTTGTGACTGGATGACAGTGGCAACCATCCTCCCTTTTTCCTGGTAAGCGATCAAGAGGTACTGGTGCCACTCCCACTAAGGGTTCTACATTCTCTATGGTGGATCAGTTGTAGCGTCTGCATACGACGTCTAGGAATGTCCCAAACAATTGATTCAAACGTGTACTCATAGCAGGCAATATTTTTAATAGTGTGTCCTCCAGAAATTCAGTCGCAGCTCGAGAGCGATGAGGTTTAGCGTTGTCATCCATAAGCACAAATCGAGAAGCAAGCGTTAAGACATTGATATTAATAGCATCCTGAAGTTCGAAAACGGCGAACAGCAGACGACACAATATCTGGGTGAAGTTTAAAGGAATTGTTACTTCTCTATACCAAACCAAAACGGGATCAGAACTCACCCTTGACGGACCCTAATCATAAATTTAAGAACTCTGATAAACACTGTCATAAGTAGTTTGAATGGATCACATACATTTCGGAGAAACAGCATTATGACTTAAATTGAAATAAACCTTTTAGTCACATCGGCGGTATTTAAGTCACGTCGTGCAGTACTTAAACAAGTTAAAATTCATGATAATGTTTTTCAATAATCTTATGTATCAGAAATAATGAAAATATACCATTATACAACCGTAAGGCTGTTATTCTTTCAATCGGAATATTTCATCTGTTGTGATCAAGCAGGAATTGACAAGCCTTTTTGTATCGCAGTGTAAGTATCAATACCTTCAGGTTTCAAAGAAAGCGTTTATACTATAGTACTGATTAAATATAGAATAACACAGTAGCTGTTCCTACCTGTATCCCCAGCTTCTCCAACAATAAAATACGTCATGACATCCTCGTCAGACTGGTATGGACTGGACCCGACTGAGGTGTCAGTACTACTATCGGACATGTTGCTGCTATCTGTGGAGTCAGTATCGTTGCACATGATGCTGCTCATGATGTATGGAGTATAGCTGGTGATGCTTCTTGAATACAGCTGGTTGTGCTGCTTTGAGTATAGCAGACGTTGCTGCCGAAGTGAGTTGGCGGTACTGCTTGGGGAGCGGCTATAAGTATGGTTTGATATATCCACTGTAATGTGTTTCAACAGGATAGACGTTACCATATTATACCACGAATATGTCACAATATGTATTCCAGCAGCATAACATCGCATGATTCCGGCTATGTGTCAATCAATATTTTGAAGATACAACCAGCGATAGGCTGAGAGCACCCTGTCCCAATCGCCACAGCACGGTTCACTATTGAAACGTTGACGTCTTGACACGAAGTTTGTCACAGAATTTGTCATCAACATGAACTTTCATTCGTAGATTGAAACATGAAGCAAATGAGGCTGTTCCAGTTGCCTATCGGATGTCTTTCTCAGAAGAGTTAATCAGTGAAAGGAACTGGCTGGTTGCCTGTTACTGAACTTAAACAGATGTTGCATTCAATGTACGAGTGTCAAAGAATTTCTGAAGCCACTCAATTTTGCTCATTCTCCGAACAATTGGGTCGTTTTCATCGAGTATGTATGATCTTGGCCCTTGCCTATCATAGAAAACAACTCCATCGCAATATCGAATGGCTACTTCCAAAACGAATTGCTCAGATTGTGGAATATGGTGGAATGCTATGTTTATCAGGTCTCTAGGAGCATCTGTGAACTGTCCCTTCCTTGTGAGAACACACAGATCAGTCTCCACCTTCTTGTAGATACTCTCTATCAAGGATGCCTGACTCACATGTAGTTTGAAACCAACAACTTCTGCAACTTTTGTTTGATAACCTCTCTGTGTGACAACGTTCTTTTCGTTAACGCCCAGGTAGTATGACCCACCTTGAACCAGCTTTGACATAGACGTTATGTTATCTTTCAGTTTAAGATTGTGCCAGATATGGTCAGTCAGTTTCTCAACATTGGTTTGTTTTCGCTTAATCTCTTCAGTGTTGTCTTTGAATGTTTTCAACTGTATGTGCCGATCCTCATGAAAAGTGTTCACATTTTGGGGCAGATTCCTGAGAGACGCTTGGTTCTTTTCCGTTGTTTCCTTTTACCCAATACTTCAGAGAGGATCGATGAATTTATATCCAGGTTCTCATTGTCATTGTTTGCCTTCGTGTTGAAATCAACCGTAGCTAGACCGGCTGTTTTGTTAACTTTAACTACAACAAAGTCACACGCGTCCCTGAATTTCAGTTGATCACTAAGAAAATATCTTTCGTATGAGTCAGTATACAGTTCGCCACCTTCCAATAAGTTTGTGAAGGTCTTCACTACAAATTCATCAAAGTACTCGAGACACCTATCTTCTGGTGATGTCCCTCCAGGTGAACTAACAGCACTCCCCGCCACTGTTACGTAACGCTGACGCTGCCTTTGCTACTTTCTCCAAGACTGATGACTTCTCTTTGCTTTTCTTTCCCCTGATGGTGTTGTAGTCTGCATGTAGTTGTATTGCTGATCTCGAGGACTTTTCTTGTATTTTTCCTTGTATCTGTCTCTTAATGACTTACATACTGAGCATTTATCTGCAACAGAATATTGATAAGTTTAGATCCCTTTTATATATTGAATTTCTGAGATGATCTAGCACCAGCCAAATACAGCTTGAAGACATTTGGGGAGCAAATACAATGTTGCTTGAGCTATGTTATCCATCAGTTTGTTAGTTCCATATACTCCATATGAGAGGCAGCAGTGAAGAAACTAAAACAGTTCTTAGAACGTGTATCTGTTGAGGTATATGATTCTTACCTGTCAGCTTTTCTGTTTCACTGTTAATGTTGTACAGACCATCTGTGAACAAACAAGAGATTTATCTTAAACATCGCCATTACGACAGAGCTTTTCAGTTGTATCTCAGTTGTCAGATTGCAGAAGTCGAAGCTGATAAGGTTGCTGATCATAAAACCTTGATTCATTCATATATACGAGATTACTGCACATAATCATTCAGCTATTTACAAACGCGCACCTCTGGAAATTCTAGTAATCCTGACATGTTTGTCTGGGAGAATTCTATTGAGTGAGGCACTGGATTCGATCAAGTTTGAAATTTCAAATTCTTTTGATGCATATAAACAGTTATAAAGATCGTGAAGAGTGCTAAATCTTAAGAAACAAAACTGAAATTAGAAACATCCATTAATTGTCGAGTCCAACTAACAATACAGGGGACATCAGTCTGATGGACAGGAAGAACCCATATTTGGTTGTGTGTGTTTACCAGCAAGCATTGAGGAAAACTAAAATAATATGTGAATACATTTCTATGTTTCTCTTTCTAAATACCATCAAAGACTTACCATTATCACCATGATCGGCACCATACATTCTTGTGCATTGTGTCGTTTTACCTCACGCCGACCTGAAACAATGAAAAGAAGTATTCACACGCATATTTCTTTACTACATACAATTGTTGACAACTTTATCAACATGATTGGAATTTTTAATTGTAAAATACCTATTTACAGACATATGATTACAGACAAATGTAGCAAAGCAGGTCGATGTAGTATATATTTTAAAAGACCGCCTCCGTGATGTAGTGGTTAGAGCGTCCACCCGGAGAGCGGAAGGTCGCGGGTTCGATCCCCGGCCGCGTCATACCAAAAGACGTTAACATATGGTACTAGGAGGGAAAGTAGACGCCATAGCTGTGATACTACAGTTGTTTTTTTATCAGAAATCATTTAAGAAATAATAATATACTTGTTCGTATCTAATTGAAGAATTTCACACCGATATAGTTCCACACCTCAGAACCTTTCTTGTATCACTTCTTCACATTCATTTTGTTCGTTGTTTACCTGTCACGTGAAAACTCTCTACACCCTCTATTACAAAATATTTGCCTTTCAGGATGAGAAGATTTTTAAACACAGGCTCCATCAAAACGTCAAAATCTACAAAAATGTCAGTATTTTCAAAATGGCGAAAAATCCATATTGGCGGCCAACTTCCGCTATGCGTTGAATCGATGGAGAATGGTGTCGTCTACATTGAGTGAAGATTTGATCAGTTTATCTCTTATAGTTTTTGAGATAGTGAAGTTTAAAGATTAAAGTGCAGCATGAATTGTTGGGCAATGTGTTGTCTGTCATCACAACTTTACAGCTAGTGAGAAGTGAAAACATGACTGACTGTAGGCCTGCGACTCGGTTTGGACCGTAGCCAGATCTTTCAACATATCGCCAAGCACCAATACAAGACAGCAGAACCCTTATCAGACTCAGGGTCAACACATGACCTGCTCAGATCCGGGCAGATCACAAATGCAGCGCAGGCCAGGTTCAAACGGGTTCGTCACCATGGCCACCTCTACAGCTACAGCTATACCGGAACTGCGTAGGTTTTCAGTCCAGACAGAGAAAAAATGTCTACGCACCGCAAGTATTCGCCCGAGGCGATAAGCATGCTCCAACCCGCCTGAACTGTTTGCATACAAAACGCAAGTGTTCTGGTGCCTCATGTTGACTCACAGTGGTAACCTCTCTCTCTCCCTCTCACACACACACACACGCACTCACACACACCACGGGAGAAGGATCCAGACAACCAAACACAGAAGATGGAAATCAGTCATAGTCCGTTTCTATCGTAACATATTTCTGTGAATCGCTGTGAAACTCTCATGACACCAGTTGTTCACGAATAGATGGTACCAGTCACAAACACATGCAAATTCAAGAAAATGTAATAATTTGGGACTGGGTCCTAAGTCACGGGTATCAAATACAGTGATCTGAGTATTTATGCTCAGAGGATGAGTAAGTTAAGAAAATGAGGACGTGCTTGAGACTTAAGTAACTAAACGGTTGGAGACTACCTGTAATAATCAACCAGGTAAAATGATGTTTTGTATAGGAATTGACTATGTAGAAAAAACATGACTACACTTTATCAACATGGTAATATTTCCAAATCCCTTGCTGCCATGCAAGATAGGTATTATGTAAGTTGTGATTTGGGTTACAGCTACTTTGGTTTGACTTACAGACTGTATGTTTGGGGAGGACATAATACAGTGTTCGTCTAGATGAGATGGATTGACCAAATGTAAAGTGTCAGCATCAGAGAATAACTAATGTCAAAACTTGAACATCAAAACTTTTACAACACCAGAGAATGTCTTCTGAATAGTAGTCGCGAAATGTCACTAAAAGACAAAATCTGAAACATCGAACAATACTTACCCACATCGCATTCCGAATATACGCTTCCTCATTTTCTTCGATGTGAGCCTATGATCACCGGCTTAGCTGTGTCCCCAGTCCCCAGCACAGCGTGTAAACCTCTCAGCAAACCCCGCAGTTATGACGCATAGCCCTTGTTACTTATCACAACACACGTGACACATTCTACTGAAGAGCAATAATTCATGTAGTTTTTATACTGCGACAATATACGGCATGGTTAATTCTTATCAGATACTCTACGTAACTGTGCATAACATAAAATTGCATAAGAGAAAAGTTATTGAACAAATTATGAAAATAACCCTAAAAATATATGGACCAAAGCACTTTGCATGAAATTTGATGTCACGTATTGCGCGTGGAACGTGCACTTTGTGCACAGTGAACTTACTCACCTTTTGCACGCTTTTTTGACACCTGAAGTTCACACGCTTGATAATGAATATAATAATCACGTATATTATACTCTTGTATCTGAATGCTGTGGAAAACACGTTAATTTCAACCTGATTTGCGCGTACCTCATGCCAGGGCTCACAGAAAATCATGATCATCGCATCCGCGCCGTTGGTATCCTGGAGACTGGAAGTGGTCAGACATATTGGTGTCCATCGAAACACGATATCATCTCTATGTAGACGTTTTCAACATAATGGTAACACGAGAGATCTGTCTTGGACGGGTCGTACACGCGTGACGTCACGTCAGGAAGACAACCTCATTCGGCTGACCCATCTAGGGAATCGATTCCAGATTGCCAGTTTTGCTGCTCGGACCATTCCTGGCTTACGTCCAATCAGGACTGTACGGAACAACATCCGGTCCCGACGGCCTGCAATACGTCCAAATTTGCTCCAACGTCACCATCAGGTACGCCTTGCCTGGTACAAGATTGGGATGGTGTTTTGTTCACTGACGAATCGAGATTTCATCTGGACAGCTCAGATGGCAGGGCAAGGGTGTACAGACGGCGAGGTGAAGGGTATGCTGACACGGGCGTTGTCCACGGTTATCAATTTGGTGTCCGGAGCGTTATGGTATGGGGGAAATCACATCTCATGGTCGGACACAACTTGTCATTGTCAATGGCAATCTGACAGGTCTGCGATACAGGGATGACATCACTGGACCTCATGTGCAGCTTTCCCATTCAAGGACAGAGACGTAACTTCACACTTCAGCAAGATAGTGCCCGTCCACATATCGCTCGTATTGTGACAGATTTCATGACGTTGCAGAACATTCCGGTACTCATGTGGCCAGTTGTTTCTCCGGACCTGTCCCTCATCGAGCACGCTTGGGATGAAATGGAGCGGCGTTTACGTCAAGACCAGAATCAGCCATTGACGTTAGCTGATTCGGAACAAGCGTTGGTTCAGACATGTAACAACATTCCCCATTCTTCCTTCAGTCGGTTAATGTCGTCTGTGCGTCGTCGTTGCCAAGCCAGTATAAACGTCAATGGCGGACACACAATGACATTTGAAACCACATCTCTTCAATGGTGTGTCACGATGCCAAGTGTCAAATCACACAGATTTCAATATTATCCTGTCGACAGTTAAACAGTGATTAAGGAAAACACCACAAATCATGTTATATCTTTTCTTTCAGTAAAAAATGGCATAACATAAAAAAATGCACAGTTACTATATTCCAGTAGTATATATAAGCGCCAGCGCCAGACATGAATAGCAGCTTGTCGTGGGTCATACGCGGGTCAGTATACAACACCGTTACTATGAATACACAGTGCCATGTTATACCGTGACTGACTTAATGTCAACGATGATCTTAGCTTTTACAGTCAATATCCCCTTCCCTGCCCCAAGATATATACTGACATAACTAATATCAAGCGCATAAACATGGAATTTGTTACCAATTTAGAACCTAAACGTCACTTTTAACCATTTGACTTAGACATTGTTCTGTAAAGGTTACGATATTCAAGGCCCAAATAAAGCTATGGTGTACATGATGGAGTGCAGGGGGTGTACATTAAAGGTTAATTAAAGGTTCAATTAATGTGATCATTTTAGTTCAACTGATGCTTCGTTTTAAAACTATCACAGGAAAAGACAGTTACGTAATTTCAGACGTTGTTAGCTTTACGGCAGCTTGTAATTTAAGAACTTTGAAATTGTAAAACGTACATTAAACTCGTTTTAGTATTGGCATGAGTCTTTTAGATAAAAAACTTTGGGTAATGTACACCGTACAAATATATTTTGGCTGACGAGTAAATAACTTTAAGGTGCGCGTCCTTACAGTAGTTTTCATATCAGCTAAAGCTTTGTCAGTTTATAGCAGGGCCTCGTAAGTCCACGTAATAAATCAGTTCGGACGCGAAATCAATACTTGCTTCTGCTGTGTAAATACAACCGACTAAAACGTGTGCTTGTCGTGTCAGCCTGTCGGGGTGATATGCAGATATATGGACTAATTTATAATTCCTTTCACGTCTTGTGCAAGCAACACATACTGTATATGGCTCGTTTCACTATGCATCGATTTCTTAACTGGTAGCTGACATATTTTTTGTCTGGTTTGAACTAGCAGAGAACGATGAGTCACGTTCAGTGTTATTTGTATAAAACAGAATGAAAACAGTGTCAGTGAAAACAACGCAGAGGAATGACTCGTTGTATTTGAATATCTAGTTCGGTATCTTGAGATGTGTTTTGTCACCGATAGATGCGATACCTTGTCCTCAAAATAGTTTCTTTGACTTGATTGATTTTTTGCTTCTTTAATATTAATAACACAAATTGAATAAAATTAAATCTCGTATATGAAATATAAATCAAATGAAATTTATCATTGACATGATGTACATTTACACATCAATGCAAACGCCCACATTTACAGTTAAATATCTGATATGTAAAGTGCAGGAATCCATTCCACTAATCTTTCTAAGCACTAACCACATGGGCACAATGTGTGAAGCCCATTTCTGGTGTCCCCCCGCCGTGATGTTGCTGGAATAATGCTAACAGCGGCGTAAAACCAAACTAGTCAGTCAGTCAGTCTAAGCGCTAAACTGACAGTAAGTCCCATATTTTAAGATACACCTACCACTGTCGTACCGATCAGGCCGCTGTCAATCACTGGATTGTCTCAGGTGTAATACTGCTGCTGGCGTCACACAAACACATACTCGTGATATAGTCAAATTGAAATTTGTAAAATCGACTGTGATTTTCGCGGAGATGGTGAACGTAAGTGGAAAGGGCTTTGTCTCATCTATTTATGTAACGGGGTCCCTGATGGCACGTCTCTAGCAATATTTTCTCTGTGTTGCTGAGGTGTCAGACACTGGCAGTGTTATCTGCAGTAGAACTATAAGGAAGCTTAAACTGGTGTCAAGATGAAAAGCTGAGAGAAACTGGTTTGAGTTATAAGGAAGCTTAAACTGGTGTCAAGATGACATTAATCAAGTTTCCTTTTTTATTTTTCAAGAGTACTATGCACACTTCATTTCGATGTAATAAGTTACATCACTGAACCAATTACAGCCCGGAAATGTAATGCACTATACCTATTTCATGATTTACAGTACATGTATATTTCTTAATCCTGGAATTATGTAATAATCATCATGGGAAAACTTTCTCAGTTCCCTGGATGTTTTAACTTTTATGGTATTATATACTATTAATTCTCATTCTCATACTTTTAATAACACATTTGGACTACATTCAATGATTGACATTCATTTATTTTTCTATCAAAGTTCATATATACGCCCATCTTACTTAATTGAGCTTGGATGGCACATGTCATCGTATCCCAATTGCAAAGATCGATGCTTCTGATGTTGATCACTGGATTGTCTGGTCCAGACTCGATTACTTACAGACCGCCGTCATGTATTGCTGAGTGCGACGTTAAACATCAACCAAAACAAACCTCAACTCGTTGTGAAGTTTTAAAATATGACTAGCAAATAGGACTGAAGTTTACTCAATAAAGTGAGCATTAAATGTCTATCTCAGTTGGTGTTGAAATACACTGGCCTTTCCCAATTGTAAGCTAGTACGCGTTATGCGATAAGTGTTAAGACAACATGCATGTTCTGTCCCAAGTCTATAATCAGTCGATGTCAATATACGACTGTCCTCATTGCCAAGTTTACTGTGTGTAATAATCTTTAAGACTACACGAGAAGTAACTACTACTCTGAGATCACAGGCTCTCCGAGAAAACTGGTCATTTCTGCATTCGCATGTCTCATAAAACTGAAAGGTGGTCGCAAAATTAAATAATCAGGGCTCGCCGAGAAAACTGGTCATTTCTGTATTCGCATGTCTCATAAAACTGAAAGGTAGTCGCAAAATTAAATAATCAGGGCTCGCCGAGAAAACTGGTCATTTGTGTATTCGCATATCTCATAAAACTGAAAGGTAGTCGCAAAATTGAATAGTCAGCACTGTAGACAAGCATTCTTGTAAGTATTGCTTAAATTAGTAACAATTGAACGTGCAACCATATCATGACCTTCTAGAACATCGTATAAATAACAGTCTTTATTTCCTGACTGAGTGTGGGAGTGAGTATCGGTTTACGCCTGTTTAAGCGATATTCCAGCAATGTCACGGTGGGGGACACCAGAAAATGGAATCACACATTGTACCCATCTGGGAAATTGAACACGGCACTTCAGCACGACACTTTAACTACAAGGCTACCCCTCCACCATTATTTACAGATGAGATATTACACCGAATATAGACTGGCCATTAATCGTTCTTCTCTTGTCTTGGTTATTTCAGTAACAGTTATGTTCACTTGTATGTTCTTAAATTATGTTCCTATTGTCCTGTTTTCTATTGCATTCGATTTTGTTAGTGGATTTCAAAATCAAAATTTCAACATCCTAAATTACGGTGTGACCCAGTGAATTTATCTTTATAGTCCGGTTAGACCATGAAACATTAAATAGTGTATATCAAAATAGTATCAATTATAATATAATAACGTTTAGACATTTAACAGTTGTTTAGCTAATCAAAATTACATATGCACATGGAAAGAAGTATCGTAAGACCCCATATGTTTAATAGTATCAATAGGAAAAATAAAAAGGCAAACTACAAGAACTAGAAACAGTAGTTTATTCAGAGAGCAAACATGGCACAATTTACTCATTTTGTAGTGCTGATCACTGTGGTGGTATGACGTTAACAAATGCGGTCATTTCCCAGATACTTGCATGCAATCCTCAAGAAATCACATGACTCTCAATAACAGAACGCAATGTCAAAATATGGTGCAATAACATCTCTGACCGTCATCATCATTGGCTGTATCAGACTTTGAATGTGACATTGAAGTAATGAGGCATGTTCCAATACATCAAGATTTTGTACTGGAGGATCTCTTTGGCGTATTCTGTATTCCATAAAATACGAAACATGTTCTCTGGGAATGAGATCTCGACTCCAGGGCCTTTATTCTCGAAACGTTCGTATTCCTAAGAATTCTTAACTTTGATTGTAGTCAATGTGTACGAATGGGCTTAAGAAGTTAGTAGGGCTACGAACGTTTGGAGAATAGCTAGCCTGCTGGGCCTCTCGACGTAAGGAAGTACCAGTGGCACGTGAGTGGCATGGCCCAGCATTGTTGTCCATGTGGACCTGCATTGTGTTCAGACGATGATCATCGAATTGTGCTAGAGCAACAGTGTTTGGGATGACAGTGAGAGGCACCCCCTCGCCATCAATGAACCCCGCTCCAAGGTATTATAATATTTTTACGCTTCTCTTGGTTATCTTAGGTACCCGTGAAGAGCCACCTCCTCGTTGTGGGTGCTGGGTAACGCTAAGAGCTCTTCAACCCCACATGTGGCTCCGGGGGCATATTTGGTCCACCAACCTGTCTGCCCTGGGTTGCGCCCCTGTGTCGGTGGATGGCGGGAGTCTGGTGGTTGAGGGCACTGGTTCCAGGAATAGCGTTTTTTCCCAACACATCACTTCGCCCCTTACTTCACCTAGACGGGTGGTAGAATTGGCCCGATTCTGTCAATCGGCTGGTCACGTCATGCCCTGTGCATGGCAAACTTTTATTTGGACTAATTGTGACATGACATTTTTGATTAAATATCGTGACAACATTACTAATGCCAGTTTACATTTTGCCTAAAGTCCTATGCCAGAATCGAAGGCGGTGGCTCATGGGCCAATCTGGTGATATAGACCTCTAAATTCTGAGTTTCTTAAGAAGAATGTCATGGGCCGAACCAGCCTGACACTTCTTCTTTTTGATTTCTTAGCTATTTATGTCTTTATTTCTGGAGTATATCCCCTGTAGATCTGATGTTGCAAATTGGTTTCCACTGCAGGATCGTCCTTGTTGACACTCGAGATCAGGGTTGCTGAAACTCATCATACTACCATGGCTCAAAACATTCCCCCCTGGTTAAAAACCGAATAAACGTGGACATCTTTCAACATCATCTGATGATGAAGTCTCTTCAGCGGTAGTGGATTCTTGGCCAAGTCCATCGAGATTGTATCCCTTTGCTATATCTAAGGGCATCAAATGTCTCTGTGGAGAGATAGCAAACGTCACACGTGTTCGTTCTGGCTCACTTCTTGTTGAATGTGCCCTGAGGCAATAATCTGTAAACTTGTTAGGATTACAACAGTTTGTTAATACACAGGTTGTTGTCTCTGTGCACAGGACATTGAACTCTTGCAGAGGTATCGTCCGTGACCAATCTCGCTGTCTGGCGTACACGACAGAAGAAGAAATTGTTGATGAATTGAAACATCAAGGAGTAACTGGTGTTCAGCGGTTTTCAAGAAAACAGGATGCAGATGCCATCAAACCAAGTACTTACCTGTTCACCTTTGGGCTGTCAGCTCTACCAAAAGCCATTATCCCAGTTGATGTATACATACCTAATCACCTGCGACGTTTTAAGTGTCAAAGATTTGGGCACGGTGCCACGTCACACACTCGTAAAACAGTATGATAACACGGAATGTACAAAAGACATCAGATGTGCTAACTGTAACGGTGAGCACATGGCATCGTCCAAATCCTGTCCTAATTTTGAACTCGAATCAAAGATTCTTAAAATCAAAATCACCAACAACCTCTCCTACCAAGAAGCCAAGAAGTTGATACCAGCACAGTCTCAAACTACTACAACTGGAACATATTCAGCCTCTGTTTCTACCCCTGTTCATCATCCTGTAACCAAAGTTTTAACTTCATGCCAGACAGCCATATCTTTGGTAAAAGCCAAACAAATTACAGTCAATGAATACACTCAATCATCTCAAAGGTTTGTCAACATCTGCCTCACAGACAGTGTGAGTGAGTGAGTGAGTTAATATTTAACGTCACATCGGCAATATCTCAGCCATATCGTGACAAAAATAGTGAAAAAGTAAAAAGTGAAAACATTTTGAAGATTAAAACCTGTCAACGATGGACAGTAAAAATACTAGATAATCACAGATATAACTTAAAACTAGCTAGCAAAGCTAAAACATTCCAATTAAAGAAGACAATACAATATAAAACACGGGCTATAGATCGCCAACAACTGAAGATAGATCACCATACTAGGAACCATGGGAAACCTCACAGACAGAACAAGCACCAGAGACACAATCAAATCCAAGAAAAGTTAGCCAGTTGTCAAAAAAAGAAAAGAAACAGCTGCGAAGGGCAAAGGCTCTCCAGCATTTAGAGGTACCATCTACCTCTTCAACATCCGTGACGGTTCATAATCCGTTTGGACCTCTTGATATGGAGGTCACTCCCTCACAGCCAGGACGAGGGAGTAGACATTCCTCGCGTTCAAGATCTCCGGTTGAATCGCCATGAACAGTTCTAATAATTTAACACAATGGAATTGCAGAGGCCTTAGGAATAATTTTAATGAAATACAATTATTATCACAAGATTATAATCCATCGGTTTTTAGTTTACAAGAGACATACTTGAAAAGTACCGATAAATGTGAACTGCGTCAGTACAATTCTCCATTCATTCTCACCTCCAGGTAACAAAGCCACTGGTGGCGCTTCAAATCTCTTGAGGACTTCATTTCAAACAATAATCTATGCATCTTTTATGGTGGATCTGTCACATAATTACACCCTGGTTCGGGAACTTATTCTGCACTTGATCTGTCGCTCACAGACCCAAATATTTATAAGACATTTAAATGGTCATTCCACGATGACCTGTGTGGAAGTGACCATTTTCCAAAAATACTTTCTGCTATAAACCTGAGTGATGATCCATCTATAACAAGGGTGGAATTGTAATAAGGCTAACTGGCCATTATTTCAGACACTTTGTGATGACCAGATCCGATTCAGCTGTTCTCTGATAAACTGAAGAATATTGCCTATGAAACTATTCCTAAGGCTTCTTCTAAACCACATATTCGTAAACCATTGCTTACGGACGATTGTAAACAAGCTAGGAAGTTTAGGAAGAAGGCAGTGAAATACTTTCGCCGTCATCCTACAGTTCACAATTTTAATAATTTTAAAATAAACAATGCCAAGGATCGACGTATCTTTAAAACAAAGTAAACGTCAGTCTTGGAAGAACTTTGTATCAAAGATTAATTCCCGTACACCAATGACGAAGGTATGGAACATGATACTGAGAATCAAGGGCAAAGGTAAAATTCTTGTTTTCATCATCTCAAAGATGGACACGATCTTTTATCTGATGAAATTGACATTGGGTGAAACTTAAGCTACACATTCATCTTCGTCAAACTATAATCCAAAGTTTCAGAAATATAAAGATCATCAAGAAAACTTAAAATTAACATTCGTTCTGATAATGGTGAATATTATAATGAAGTATTTTCATTACATGAGCTGAACACTGCCTTTAGCGCAAGCTCATAATACGGCAACATGCGCTGATGATATCCACTATCAGCTCCTAAAATGTCTTGAAACACTTCTGAACATTTTGATAATATTTGGTCAACAGGGCATTTTCCGCCTTCGTAGCGTCATGCCATTGTTGTACCAATACCTAAGCCTGGCCGGGATCATACAGATCCATCAAACTACAGACCTATTTCACTAACTAGCTGTGTTTGCAAGATCATGGAACGCATGGTCAATAATAGATTAGTATGGTTTCTAGAATCCAATAATCTTATTACTAACATTCAATGTGGTTTTCGCAAAAATAGAAGCACTATTGACTATTTGGTACCCCTAGAATCATTCGTTAAAACTCCATTGTAAATAACCAGCATGCTGTATCAATCCTTTTCGACCTGGGAAAAGCTTATGATACACCATGGAAACGGGGTATTTTAAGAGATTTACAGGACTTTGGTTTGAGAGGTGGTTTGCCTCATTTTATATCCCAGTTTTTAGCAGAAAGACAATTTAAAGTTCGTATTAGATCAACCCTGTCTGACCATTATTATCAGGATCAGGGGGATTCCACAAGGCAGTATTTTGTCTATTACTTTGTTTAGCATAAAAATCAATAGTCTCTCAAAAGTATTAAATGACTCAATAGATGGGTCATTGTTTGTGGATGATTTTAACGTTTCATGTCGTGGTAAAAATATGCATACCATCGAGAGACAATTACAGATGTGTTTAAATAAAATTCATAAATGATCACTTTGAGAATGGCTTTAACTTTATACATTTCTGATAAAGAAGAAATGTATAGATGGTTCTCCAATTAACATTGTGAAGGAAGCATTTCTGATTGATTTTCGAAATGGACCTTTTACCACAATTAACATTGTGAAGGAAGCCAAGTTGTATCAAATATCAAAGTGGGGTGGGGATCAAACTACCCTCCTTCATTTGTACAGATCACTCATCCGGTCAAAACTTGATTATGGCTCCATTGTATATGGTGGAGCCTGTAAAAGCAATTTGAAACTACTGGATTCTGTCCATCACCAAGGTCTACGACTTTGTCTTGGATCTTTCCGAACTTCTCCTATTGCCAGTATTTACGTTGAAGCTGACGAGCCTTCTCTAAACCAACGCCGTATCAAATTATCTTTGCAGTATATCACTAAATTATATCCGAATCAGTCGAACACTGCACATAACTGTATCTTTAATCCCCTCAATGAAGATCAGTACAACAACAAATCTTCTCTTGTACCGCCTCTAGGAATAAGAACTAAACATTTCATCTCTGCTGCTGGCATTGACCTAAAAAATATTTCTCCTTCCCGGCTGCGTTCTTCTCCTCCTTTGCAATTGGTTAGGCCACATGTTGACCTAACATTAACCACATTTAAAAATCAGAAACTAATGAATTACAGTATAAACAAAATTTTAGTCAATTAAGAAATATATATAATAAATATAAATCCTTATTTACAGATGGATCCAAGGATGGTGACACAGTTGTCTGATAATAGCTCTATTTTCACAGCAGAAGCAAAGGCCATATTAACAGCCTCAAAAATATATTAATAAACACCCTAAATATAAACAGTACATAATCTATTCAGATTCTTTTTTCTTTCAAGGCAGCACTCAACAAATCTGTGACACCACTTTTTATTCCATAGTCTGATTACAAAGCTAGCATTAGAACTTACATCCGTGATCTGATGCAAAAGAAGTGGGACACTCAAGAAGGTATAAATAGATTACATGAAATAAAACCCTATATTGGTTATACCTAGTTGGGTTGTCAGTCCAGATTTGAAGAGGTCATTGTGCGACGATGTCGTATTGGCCACAGCAGATATACTCTTGAATACTTGTTAAAAGGCAGATCTTTTGTTAAAGAAGATCTTCCATTTTGCATTCCTTGTGATGGGAGAATCACGGTCAAACATGTCCTGCTTGACTGTATTGATTTCTCCACCACGAGGGAAAATATTTAAATGTCAAAACAATTAAGGATCTTTTTATAATGTTAATTTTCATTTTAATAATTGTTTTTATAGGAAATAGAATTACTAGATAAATTTTGAATAGTATGTTTTGTACATAGATATGTGGTATTTTATATATGGCAGTTTAGATTATCAACTGAGAAGATTAGTGGCTGTATCCTCAAAGGGGGTTAAAGTATCGTAAAAATATAGTCCTCCTGAGAGGGTACGTGATTTTAGTTTTGGCTAAATGTTCCTGCAATCGCCAGCGGCTGAAGGGATGGTGTAATCCAACTAGGGTCCATGCAGGTAGCAAAGGCACTGTAAGTCCCCATGATCCTTAGTATAGGATCCAACCTTCAGTTGTTGGCGACCTATAGCCCATTTTTATATTTGTGTTGTGACTTAACAGTTTACTTTATAAATGCTCCTAACTAGGTTTAAAAATGTGATGTACTAGTTGTTGCACTGTCCGTTGGCGACAGGATTTTATAACCTTTAAATATATTTCATACTTTTATTGTTGTATAAGGTTCTCTCGTCACGATATGGCTGAAATTTTAACTCACTCTCTCATTTGGTTATCTTAAGGTATGAGGTCTATTTAAAGCTAATTCTCCAGCAACACATGTGAAGTACAATAATTAGCCCAGATGAAATATAGACCTTAAAAGTTCATTATTAGTAGTAAGCTTCATCAAAGATGGTGGAGAAAATCATTGATTACTAGCTAACCGGACAGAAGGTGAGGGGCCAAGAGCCAAGGTCATTGTTGACCAGCCTGTAAACGTGCTGCATATTGCACTGGCTTGTGACGGAACTGTCAGTACCGATGATCAGGGTGCTAGGACACATCACGGCCGTTCTGCTTCTGTTGTGGCAATAGCAGTAAATGGTCTTTGTTCTGAAATATTACAGATTTCCAGCAGAACCGATCACCTTGGGAGTAAGGCATAAGGCAGCGTTGTCCTTGACAGCAAATTTAGATGATGTAAATATTTCAACGAAGGTTGACCAGCTCACCACTTTGGTCGCCATCTTGATGACCAAGGCAACGTCCCCAACCGTACAGGCTGTTGCTATCCCATTAGCCACCACACCAACAGAGCTCCGATGCAGAGACGTCAGCATCAACATCAGCAGTCGCGGCAACCTCCGTACCAGCCACCACCATCGATGTCTGTTCATCAAATGAGCACGTCTATTCCCAACACTAATAGTACCCAAAACCTCCGCCGTAATATCCATGGCGATCACGACTACCAAGTGCCCCTTCACCCCCAACAGGATTTTTTACGAATGTGGTATGTATGGTTCAAATCGTTATGCATACAAGTTAAAAACAATCGCCTCTCCGTCATCAATCAGCAAACCTTCTCAGCCGAATCTTACTTGCCAACGGTACAGTGGCCACTGAAGACACTTTCTCCATCCTTCACATTAACCCTTAGGTTAGCTCCTGAAACCAAGGCAGGCTACAAGTATGTTCTGTTGGTTCTTGATTCTATCATACGTTGGACAGAAGGTTTTCCTATGCACACACGGGACGCTGGTTGGGTTGCTACTATGATGCTTCCTCCCTCACTGTATATACCTTTCCACACACTATGAAGCTTCCTCGTTCACTCTATATACCAGTCCCCACGCTAGGATGCTTCCTCCCTCACTGTATATACCAGTCCACACACTATGATGCTTCCTCCCTCACTCTATATACCACTCCACGCTATGATGCTTCCTCCCTCACTGTATATACCAATCCACACACTATGATGCTTCCTCCCTCACTCTATATACCACTCCACACTATGATGCTTCCTCCCTCACTGTATATACCTTTCCACACACTATGATGCTTCCTCGTTCACTCTATGAACCAGTCCCCACGCTATGATGCTTCCTCGTTCACTCTATAAACCAGTCCACACACTATGATGCTTCCTCCCTCACTCTATATACCACTCCACGCTATGATGCTTCCTCCCTCACTCTATATACCAATCCACGCTATGATGCTTCCTCCCTCACTGTATATACCAATCCACACACTATGATGCGTCCTCCCTCATTGTATGTACCAGTCCACACTATGTTGCTTTCTCCTCACTGTATATGCAAGTCAACACTATGATGCTTCCTCCCTCTATGCATATACCAGTCCACAGTATGATGCGTCCTCCTTCACTGTGTATACCAGACCACACACTATGGTGCATCCTCCCTCACTGTACATACCAGTCCAGACACAATGATGCTTCCTCCCTCGCTGAATATACAATACCACTTTTATGATGCTTCACTGACAAGCATACCAGTCCAAACTATGATGCTTGCTCCCCTCACTGTATATACCAATCCACACACTATGATGCGTCCTCCTCATTGTATGTACCAGTCCACACTATGTTGCTTTCTCCCTCACTGTATATGCAAGTCAACACTATGATGCTTCCTCCCTCCCTCTGCATATACCAGTCCACACCATGATGCGTCCTCCTTCACTGTGTATACCAGACCACACTATGGTGCATCCTCCCTCACTGTACATACCAGTCCAGACACAATGATGCTTCCTTCCTCGCTGAATATGCACACCACTTTCCAGCACAATGATGCTTCCTCTGAAAGCATACCGTTTTAGTCCAAACTATATGATGCTTGCTCCCCTCACTGTATATACCAATCCACACACTATGATGCGTCCTCCTCATTGTATGTACCAGTCCACACTATGTTGCTTTCTCCCTCACTGTATGTACACTATGTCCTTCCTCCTCTATGTTACTTCCCACACTATGATGCCATTCCTCAGTCCACACTATGATTTCCTCCTCTCTATTCCAGTCCACACTATGTCCTCCCCTCACTGTATATACCAGGACTACACTATGATGCTTCCTCCCTCCTCTCCATTGCCAGACTATGATCCTTCCCTCACTCACTGTGGCATACTCCCCTCCTTCACTGTGTATACCAGACACACACTATGCATCCTCCCCCTCCCTTCGTACATACCCAGTCACTGATGCTCCTCCCTCGCTGAATATACCTACTTTTATGATGCACTGAAAAGCATATTCTTTCGATGTGATGCTATGGATGCTTCCTCCCTCATTCTATTACCAGTTCCTCCTTATGATGCTTCCTCACTCACTCTCCAGTCCACACTATCATATTCCTCCACACTGTATAAACCAGTGTATGTTGCTTCCTCCCTCACTGTATATACCAGTTCCACACTATTCTTCCATTTCCACTGTCACTACCAGTCCACTCTCAGTCCACTGTATATACTCAGTCCACTATGTTCTTCCTCCACTCCACTGGGATACCAGTCCATTTCCTCCACTGTATACCTGTCCTGGTGTGGTCCTTCCTCCACTGTGCACTGGTCCACTGTGTCCTTGGTCTGTGTGTCATGAGTCCACTGTGGGTCCTGCTGTGTGTGGTCCACTGTAAGTTGTTCCACTCACGTGCTCCGGTCCACTGTGTGTCTCGGTCCACTGCCTCCACTGTATACCAGTCCACTATGTTCCTCCTTCCTGTGTCTTCCTTGACTGTGTGCCTTGTCCATGGTGTGGTCTTCCTCCACTGTGCCTGGGATCACTGTGCTCTCCGGTCCACTGTGGTTGCTTCCTCCACTGTGTCTCTGGGTCCACTGGTGTCTCGTTCTCATTGTGTGTGTTCCTGTTTCGTCTGTGTCTCCAGTCCACCTGTGTCCTTCCTGTGGTCCTTCCTCCACTGTGGCCACCGGTCCACTGCTGGTCCTCCATTTACTGTGTGCCTGGTCCACTGTGTTGTTCCTCCTTCCTGTGTGTGCTGGGTCCTGATCCACTATGTGTTGCTCCACTCCTTGTCCATGGTCCACTGTGGTCTTCCTCCTGTCTCGTGCCTCTTCCATCCTGTGCGTCCACTGTGTTCTTCCTTCCTGTGTGTCTGGATCCATGGTCCCTTCCTCCACTGTGCTGTCCACAGTGTGGTCTTCCTCCACTGTGTCTGTCCACTGGTCTTCCTCCACTGTGTCCACTGGTCTTCCTCCACTGTCTGGTGTGTCACTCAGTCCACTGTCTCCTGGGATCCGGTCTGTTCCTCCTCACTGTGTCTGTGTAGTCCATTCCTCCTGGGTTCCTGTGTCCATGGTCCACTGTGTCTGGTCCACTGTGGTCATGTGTCTCCTCCACTGTGTCGGTCCACTGTCTGGTCCACCTGTGTCCTCACCTCCTGTGTGTTCCTGTCAGTCCGGTCTTTTCCTGTTGCCTCACTGTGTATGGTCTTCTATGTTGTTCCTGGTCTTCCACTGTGGTTCCTCGGGTGTCCTGGTCCATTCCACTGGTCACTGTGTCCACTGTGTGCTTGTGTTCCTGTGTCTGGTCCTTCCTCCTGTGTCCTGTGTCGTCCACCCTGTGCCTCTCCACCTCCTTCCTGTGTCCATTTCCTCTGTGTCCACTGTGTGTCCACTCCTTTCGGTCATGTTCCTCCTTTCTGGTCCTCACTGCCTGGTCCACTGGTCCTTCCTCCATCTTGTGTCCACTGGTCCTTCCTCTCGATCCACTGTGTCCTGTGTCCGGTTCCACTGTGATGTTCTGATCCACTGCAGTCCACTTGATGATCCTTCCTGTATTCTTCCAGTCCACACTATGTGCTTTCTCCCTCACTGTGTCATACCAGTGTTTCCACTGTTTATACAAGTCCACTGTCCTGTATTGAGTCCACACCTCTTCTCCTCGCCATTTGGCTCATTGTATATACTAGTCCACACTATGATGAATATGCACTTCCTCCCTCACTGTGTGTGTCTGTATATATACTAGTCACCAGTCCACATATACCAGTTCCACACACTGTGAGACAACACTATGCTTTCCTTCCTCCCCCACTGCCACTGTATTTACCTCTCTCACTCTATGTATCAATCCAACACTGTAATTCTCCCTCCCCTCAGTCCACACTATGATGCTTCTTCACTCACTATAGTCTTGATGCTATGTGATGCCAGTCCACACTATGATGCTTGCTCCCTCACTTTATATACCCAGTCCACACTATGATATGCTTCCTCCCTACAGTCTATATACTAGTCCACACTATGATGCTTCCTCCCTCACTGTATATACCAGTCCACACTATGATGCTTCCTCCCTCACTGTATATACTAGTCCACACTATGATGCTTCCTCCCTCACTGTATATACCAGTCCACACTATGATGCTTCCTCCCTACACTGTATATACCAGTCCACACTATGATGCTTCCTCCCTCACTGTATATACCAGTCCACACTATGATGCTTCCTGCTTCACTGTATATACCAGTCCACACTATGATGCTTCCTCCCTCACTGTATATACCAGTCCACACTATGATGCTTCCTCCCTCACTGTATATACCAGTCCACACTATGATGCTTCCTCCCTCACTGTATATACCAGTCCACACTATGATGCTTCCTCCCTCACTGTATATACCAGTCCACACTATGATGCTTCCTCCCTCACTGTATATACCAGTCCACACTATGATGCTTCCTCCCTCACTGTATATACCAGTCCACACTATGATACTTCCTTCCTCACTGTATATACCAGTCCACACTATGATGCTTCCTCCCTCACTGTATATACCAGTCCACACTATGATGCTTCCTCCCTCACTGTATATACCAGTCCACACTATGATGCTTCCTGCCTCACTGTCCAAGCCATTATACTTCTTCCCTTCTGTATACGCTACTCTAAGCTATGATGTTTCATCTCGTACTGTAGGTGGCAATCCACTTTATGATGGATCATTAGTAATGACCGATTGTTTAATGCATGAAGTTTCTTTCATGTCTACTTGCTTGCTTGTCTTATCTTAATTGCATAAGTTATAGATTATGACTTTTAAGTGTATGTTTTAGATCACTATGTGGGACAATAAGGCCTTCTATAGCTCCAGCGTAGGCTCTTGTGTGACTCGCGTCTCCAGCAATGGTGGGCAACTAACAAAAGACACTGTGGCATTGACTAGTTAAAGGATATTTATAATAATATAATAATAATAATAATGTAATAATTTTCTGAATAAAATTGATGTTTTATACTTATCCTGACTCATTTTAATATGCCCTAGTTGTACTACACCATGTTCTATTGTTTCACGCTGCAATTATTGTACTAATTTATCCAATTCCACTGTGTTAGCAAAGAAGAAGACAAGCAAAAATAGCATGAGAGTCAGGATAAGGAAAAATAATGCATATTTATAATGCGCCCCTTCCACACCCTAAGGCAAGCTCAAAGCGCTACAGAATATTTACACTGGAGTATTTACAGATGAAGTTATACATAATATACTGAGAAAAGGTGGGTTTTAAGTCTAGACTTAAAAATGTCAATTGTGTCAGAGCTTTTAAGGGCACATGGGAGAGAGTTCCGAAGCACAGGCGCGGAGTAAGAGATTTATCGGTGTCCGAAGGATTTCAGTTTGTAGGATGGGATGACCAGTCGATTTTTTGTGTTTGAGCGCAAGTTGCGTGCGGGGACATACGGATGTAGGAGTTCAGACAAGTAGGAGGGAGCCAAACCAGGGAGGGCACTTGTATGTCAGACAGAGGATCTTAAAGTCAATTCTGGCCCTAACTGGTAGCCAATGCAGTTCTCTCAACACTGGTACGGTGTTGTTACATGGGAACGTTTAGAAGTCTTGCTGATGATGCGGGCGGAAGTATTTAGTAGGTTTTGAATTCTGAAGAATTATAGAATATTTGTTAGAACACCATCAATCACCTGAATGCAGGACGAGAACCCTGAAGAAATGATAATGTTATTATTTGTGTTCTTCGATGTGATCGATATGGCCCCAGCACTTAAGATTGAGATGTTGTCTGCTAGAAACATTTCATTATCCAAACAACAGAGACACTTGCACGCACCATTAATTCACCCGTCAATAAAATCTGTGAGAATCATACTTTGTGTGTGCTGTTGTTGATGACATGCCTATTGATATACCAAAGAAGTTTCCAACGTTTTTAATTCAATGAGGGTAAGACCAATTTCTGGCTTCATCAACTGCCAAGCGAGAGAAGACATAATCCTGCATGGTCATATGGTATTGAGATGAATTCTTTCTTCTGTGGTGCCCCATTCTTAAAACATGTTTTGCAATGTTTGCTCTGAATGACTTCCTAAAGAGAAACAAGGGTGGTTCTTGGGATATGCAACTTCTTTATTACAATAAATGCAATGTTTCCGTGTAGAAAGGAAAGCCTTCAACAAGCATATTATGTACAGAAATTGAAGTAGGAAGGTTAATATTCACACGTGGGCAATTAATGTTTACACAATGTTAATTGATGATTTTTGATGTTTATACAATACATAATATTGACGTACAAAGCCGCATTCATGTACAGTTTTAACAAAAAGAATTGTAACCATTTTCTCGAGCACTTTGCATGTTACGTGCATATTACTTATCTCAAATTGAATACTTGGACATCTGTTACTGTACTGTTACATATCTAGGGTAGTATCAATGAGTGAGTGAGTGAATGAGTTTAGTTGAAGCAATATTCAGCAATATATAACAGGGGGACACCAGAACTGGGCTTCACACATTGTACCCATGTGGTAGTATCAATGAACAGCAAGTACAAGCATATAATTCCTAAATTTCTCAAGTTTTTGGTATGGTTAATGGAACAGTAAGTTACGTCATGTTCTTCTTAGGGGAAGAAAGATAATTCAAGGTGCTTCAAAGTATATGTGATAATGATCAGTCTAGGTTTTTATTGAGCATGGTTGAAAACAATGCATTCTGATTGTTACAATAATGTTATAAGAAGGTGTGTACCCCATCCTTTCCTCAACGTTTGTCAAAAGAATTGGTTAGGTTTATGAACGCCGGCGCAAAACAAATGGAATGAATATATACTATTCACACTTTGCTAAGGGATCAAATCATTGATTTAACTACCTGCTATTGACAGATGTTGTGTACTTGTCAATGACTCGTGCCATGATTTGCATAAGGGTTGGTTGGTGCCATGAAAACCACTTTTACTGTTACTCATGTATCAAGTGCATACGGTTAGCTTAATGTGGCTGTTTTCCTAAAGATGTGTTACCATAGCATTATTTATCCAGTTTTAAAGGGATACAAATTCAAATTATCAATCTTCGTTTTAGTAAAGTTGCGAATTCTTGTGATCCTTAGCAAAGTGTGTGTAGTATAGTTGATGTTCTTTATCATGATACTTCATCAATCCTTTGTGCGAATTATCTAATTCTTGTTAAAGCCTCAAACCATGTAAACAGTTTATCCCCAGTTATTGTATTTAATTGATCGTAGTGACATATCTCGATGAAATTAGGAATTTAGAAATGTAGAATATATGTCTTATAACAGTGAGGGTAATGTAGTTAACTCATATAATGATCTACCTGCATGAATGATAGCACCCAGACCAACCTACATGGATCAAAGCTTTGCTGTGCTCGTTGTCCCACCGCCCTTTTCAATATAAAATCACCAAAATCTGATATGACCTCAGGGGTAGCATTTAAAACATTACACATGACAAATATAGAAATACTTATGTACTGGATTTAAGGAAATGGAAAAGATAGCAATTATACATTGGCAGAACATTACTTAACGATATTTTTAAAATGTTAGCAAATCATTCCTTATTGTTGTATGGGAAATGTAGTAAACATTCAAGACATGTCATATATCACATACAATTTATTATAGACTGGTTGAAATAACAGGTAAATCCATCATCAAGTTTTAACATTTTTACTGAACCATAAAAATGTTGAGACAGACAGACTTATGTACACATTCATGTTTGTATATATAAATTCCTAAATCTGCAAATGCACGTGTTAGGGATTAGTAATTTTTAGTTGCACCGATTATTGGAGTTAGCCATGAGACCAAAATATTTATTGGTTTACTTCATGAATTATCTGTGGTGGGGTCTTTCGTTCAACATTAATAAATCTCAGATAATTCTGCTTGAGAATGGTTACTACTTTATGAAACTATGAAAAAAGTTATTGAGAAGAAATGAAGGTTACGTTTTAGTCCAAATATCATCAAATTGTTTATACATGTATGGACAAGTGCAGCTTCAACATTCTCGCAACAAGCAGAGAAAGTATATAAGCTAATCTCTGAAGTCCATGTGGTTACACAGGGTGTGATTATCGTGGTTTTGAAAGTAAAGAAACTTGACAACGAGTCCAAACTAAATATTTACAGATTTCTATAATATTTAAAAACTTCTTACAATACTACTATTCTTTGACATTTGTAGTATGAAAAATACTACATGTTGAACCTAGACCTTATCTATGGATACGTAATACATATTGTTCTAAGCGGATCACTAGGGATAAAATTGTGAGAAAACGTAAGATCCTGATGGACTGCTAAATTATCAATAGGATCTATAGATTGTAAGTTAAGTGTCATCATCTATAACTAACGTTCTGATCTACAAGTTTAACACATTGGGAAACAAGGTTTGCTCCTAAAATAGGTCGATAAAATGACAATATTTAAGACCAACAATGTCACTGTTTGCTTTCTATCAGGCATCACTGCTCCAATGTGTTGAGGAAAAGATCTTCCAATGCTTGGCCATGAATATTAATGGCGTTGATGTCCAACCAATCCAATTTGCGAACATGTTCCAACATATCTAGCTGTCCTCCAATACAGGCCACATGAAGGATGTTGTTTCTGTCATCATCCACTAATGATACATCAGCTCCTTCTCTCACAAGTAAGTCAAACACTTCTCTGTGTCCCATATTTGCTGCCTTCATCAGGGGTGTCCTCCCGCACTCACCCTGACTGTTGATGTCTGCAACCTTCTGTGAGAGGACATACTTCACCATGGCCACATGTCCTCCAAAACAGGCCACATGGAGGATGTTGTTTCTGTTATCATCCACTAATGATACATCAGCTCCTTTTTCTCACAAGTACGTCAAACACTTCTCTGTGTCCCATTACTGCTGCTCCCATCATGGGTGTCTCCCCGTACTGATCCCTACTGTTGATGTCTGCAACCTTCTGTGAGAGGACATACTTCACCATGGCTACATGTCCTCCAATACAGGCCACATGGAGGATGTTGTCTCTGTAATCATCCACTAATGATACATCAGCTCCTTCTCTCACAAGTACGTCAAACACTTCTCTGTGTCCCTTCCCTGCAGCCAGCATCACGGGTGTCCTCCCGTACTGGCCCCTACTGTTGATGTCTGCAACCTTCTGTGAGAGGACATACTTCACCATGGCCACATGTCCTCCAAGACAGGCCACATGAAGGATGTTGTCCCTATCATCATCCACTAATGATACATCAGCTCCTTCTCTCACAAGTAAAGTCAAATACCGCTCTGTTTCCATTCTTTGCTGCCATCATCACTGGTGTCCTCTCGTACTGACCCTACTGTTGATGTCTGCAACATTCATTGAGAGGACATACTTCACCATGTCAACATGTCCTCCAATACAGGCCACATGAAGGATGTTGTTTTTGTTATCGGCAAGAAGGTGCAATGCAGAACCTTTACTCACAAGCATGTCTACCATTCTTCTGTGTCCGAATTGTGCTGTTATCATTGCAGGTGTTAATCCGCCCTCCCCTCTACGGTTGACGTCTACCAGATCCTTAGATAGGATGCGGCTTAGCCGGTCAAGGTCACCCATCTTGCAGGCAGTATGGATGTCTGTATCCACTTGTGGACCCGTCTGTGTCACTATAACACAATGATTTCAATGTCACAACAGGGAGGAACAGTAAATACCTTAACAAATACTCATTTACATTACTTACTTCAGTTGAACCCATTCCCATCCTGTCACACAATCTACGTATTTGTTACAAGTTAAGACCTTCTTCACTTGGAATGCCTCCAACATTTGAGATCTTTAAGTCCCGATAATAGACACTATTCCAACTTCACTGACTAAACTGAAGAACTTATTTGTGTCTCTCGAGCACACATTACGTTTGAGCTATTCGCTTTATAAGTTGGGTATAATTATTATGTTTTCAAATTACTCACAAACTACAACATTCCTTCCATACTGTCTACCCTCTACTTACACACATTGCAATGTCATACTAATACATCAAGTAATACTATCACGAAGCAGTTGTAATCTCACTGTCCAAAATGTTCTCAGATTCCATATACGAATCAACAATATATCCCGTCACACCCAAGATTAAGAAATTTACCACATAACATGGGGTGGGTATTGCAGAGAATTTTCATATTGCGTTATATTGCAATGCGGAAGCATATATTGCGATATGTATTGCAATATATTGCAAGGATTATTTTGTTCAACAAAAACTACTTATAATCGAGTTAATGCTTGATTAAAGCAAAAACACAACAAAATCACTATGATTGATTAACCTTTTATAAAACCTTTTAATCATGACAAAATAAAAATGTAAGTAACATTTGGCACTAATGAAACAGGGAAAAGAACATTTAAAAAAACGGAAATATCCCAAGATTTCCGAGTATTACGAAGTTTTCCGAATGCATGTCAAAATACCGGTTTTCGCATTCGTCACCACTCGCCCCTTTCCGTAACCTGCAAGAAGACTCGTCCCCCTCTCGATGCTTGTTATGTGCGAAAATACGACAAACCAATCAGAATGCGCGTAAATGACTGCAGTGCTTTGGTAAAAATAATCCTGAGTACTTAAATCGTTTATGGCATTATGTCATTGTTTAAAAAATCATGAAAACTATATATCGTCATATTGAAAGTACAAAGAACTTAGCTAACAGGATTTTCTGCCTATTATGGTGTTTTTGTTAGAATCATGCGATTGACGGCGAGAGAGATTCAAATAAACGCACGTGCGTTTGTTGACATAACGGCTCTCATGGGTCCAACTGAGGGTGTTTCTGACGATCTTGCGGGCTTGCTATGGAGATTGTAATGTGCGCTTCCAACAATTTTAGGAAATGTAATTATAAATCGCTGGCAAGTTTCAAAACAATAATATTATATCTGTATGTAACTCATCAACTTTAATCTTTAACATTGGGCATATATTTCACCCCTCTGGGAATATTTTAGTCAGACCTTGTGGTCATTCATACATTTTTCAGCGAATTCAGTTCACTTTATTGCTATGACAGCAAGGTTACACGTATGTTCAGTTTGAGAAATATTATAAAAGTCATTATTGGAGTTCTGCTGCTTTGGGATTTAATGTAGAGGGTTTTTACAAAGTTTATTTGCATATTCAATAAAAAACAAATCCCATTTGTGTTTATTAAACTCTTTTCAGAAATATAATTAGAAATATAAGGTGAATATCTGGCAATAATTACGTCAGAATATGTCTTTAACAAATATGTTTTTCCTTTCTTTTTAGTTGTACCAAGGAGGTTTAATTCTTTAGAATAAATAGCAAAAAACAAAATAGCAATACAATGTATGAGTACTTCGGTGATATTAAGTACCATTGGAATCAAACAGGAATAGAGTTATCGTTTGAAGTAGTTCTGATGTTCCAATATGAAATCCTTCCAGAGGGGGCACGAGTCACTATTTGGCTTGGTCATGAATGCGGTTTTCGATCAGCGTATCGCAATACGTATCGTTTTCATGTCTGAACCTGTAAATACCGGTAAACTGATTATATTGCGCAGCCCTACATATAACCATACTACTGTTTCACAACATTCCCTCATCAACGTCTAGATACAATCAAATCAAAATAAGAGATCTCGCAGTGTCTCTCAGTCTCCCAGATCTCCCAGATCTCCCAGTGTTATATGCACCATGCGTTCACAATACCACCTGGTCAGTGCAGTTAACAAACTGACCGAGTGCATGTGTAAGGCAGGACATGTCTGCTCTTTGACACAAAAAACCTGGTATCTCTGGTTTTCAGTGATCTAGTGTTCACTTATCACTGCCGTTTGACTTTTATGCCCAGCTGAATGGTCAGATGATGGAGACTTGTGAATCCCTGTTTAATATTTGATGACCACATTGAGTTCAACGATGCAATTTTGGAAAATGTTTTCGATACACAACATCCTGTTTCATCATATTTCCTGAGACTTGAACAGTTTAAGTTTAAGTGCCGATCTGATTTTACAGCAGGTATAGAGCTGCTGAAAACGAGTCTGGGGTGAAGATTTTGCAAGGCAGGATCTGATCTGCTGGTCATCTGCTATCCATTTGTCCATTGTCCTGAAGATTAACTTCCCTCATCAACCTTTACAGTTGACATGTTTTCAGTATTTTTCTGCAGTGTGTATTTGCCTTTTTCGTGATCAGTGGATCAGGTGACTGGTAGTGGAATATGGGATGTTGACGAAGGTGGGTGAAGGGGCTGGTTTGAGTTTGGGAACGGGGCCCTTTGCTTTATAGCAAGGGGTTGTCTTATGGTTTTCTCCACCAGATTTTGGGTATATCCTAAAAAGACCGCTAAATACAGACTCTCCAAGAAACCCACATTGATAGTGCAATAGACGACACTGCAATCAAAACCTGAACCCCATAAACTCCATAACCTCCCACCCCAACCCCACCCATGCCCATACGCCCCACTCCCACCCCTATGCCAGAGCCACTGTCCATAAAGATCCAGCCAAAGTCAGAGTACAGTTATTTCCCTCGGGGGCTTAGGTTTCTGCAACACAGCACAGAACCTTGTCAGACTACAAGCACCATTGGGAAAATCCCACATCAGCGATTCCAATACCTTTGTACACACATCGTTCCCCCTCAGACAATTGTGGAGACAAATATACTCCTCACAAAAAAGTTAAGCAACACAAATTTGTAGTCTCATTACAATTTCATTTATTGAAATTTCAAATCATGGAATGATGCAATAGAAGTGTTAAATATGTATACACACGATTAACAAAATGAAATGAAATGGTATTGAGCAATAATAGACTTACAAATCATCAAAAGCATGTACCCGCGAAACAGTCGTGCAAAATGTGCTGCATTGATGGAGCAAAATGTTAACATTAAGGTTCAAGTCAGTTTTGGACAGTGAAGCAGTGTTCAGTAACGCGTATGACCACCATGAGCACAAATGCAAGCTTCTACACGTCTTTGCATTGACCAAATGAGCCTTTAAAGTTGCTGTTGTGGAATGTTCTGCCATTCTCTGTAACGCCTGCTCAAGGTCATCCAGAGTCTGGGGGTGCACATGGAGACCGTAAACACGACTTCCAATAATGTCCCAAGCATGTTCAATGGGATTAAGATCAAGTGACCTTGCAGGCCAGTCCATATGTGTGATGTTGTTGATCTAAACAACATCGTTAACAACTCATTCTCGGCCATTATCATTTATGGACGGGCATTATCACCCATTAAAATGAAGTTAGGACCCGCTTGTTGTGCCAGAGGAATGATTACAGGTAGGTTTACAATGATCAGGGTGCATGTGTGAAGAGTGGTGCACATTCATCCCACACATTTTGCATGTTGTTTCTGAGTGTGGTTGTGTTCGGATTATGTTGTCAATGTTATCAGATAAATCAATTTGACAGTCACTAAAGGTTATGTATTCTTTGAATATTTACCTTTCAGTAACATGTCGGCAAAATTGCTATCAAAATTGATAAAGATATTACACTGAAAATACTTGTTGCTTATTTTTGTGAGGAGTATACATGTGATAGAGGCCCCACAGCCAACACAATACAGGAACACAAGACCTCTGTTGGTCAATCTGCCCATTCAGAACATTTCATAAAGGAATCCTGACAACTATGTTTCCTGTCAACAAACCAGAATTATCAACACCAGTCATCAATCATTGGAGTAAGTGAAGTTAGTTTAACGCCGCCTTTAGCAATATTCCAACAAAATCATGTTGGGGACACCACAAATGGGCGTCACGCACTGTAACCATATTGGGAATCGAACTCCGGGTCGTTGGCGTGACGAGCGAACGCTTTCACCACTAAGCTTTAGGGGAAAAGAGAAAACATCAAGAAAGAATCGAAATCCAAAGAAAGAAGCCAGCCATTAGGCAGAGGCATCTACCTTCCCAGAATGTACTCCACTGTGATCATATCATCTACCTTCCCAGTATGTACTCCACTGTGATATCATCTACCTTCCCAGTATGTACTCCACTGTGATCATATCATCTACCTTCCCAGTATGTACTCCACTGTGATCATATCATCTACCTTCCCAGAATGTACTCCACTGTGATCATATCATCTACCTTCCCAGTGTGTGTACTCCACTGTGATCATATCATCTACCTTCCCAGTATGTACTCCACTGTGATCATATCATCTACCTTCCCAGCATGTACTCCACTGTGATCATATCATCTACCTTCCCAGTATGTACTCCACTGTGATCATATCATCTACCTTCCCAGTATGTACTCCACTGTGATCATATCATCTACCTTCCCAGTGTGTACTCCACTGTGATCATATCATCTACCTTCCCAGTGTGTACTCCACTGTGATCATATCATCTACCTTCCCAGTGTGTACTCCACTGTGTTCATATCATCTACCTTCCCAGTATGTACTCCACTGTGATCATATCATCTACCTTCCCAGTGTGTACTCCACTGTGATCATATCATCTACCTTCCCAGTATGTACTCCACTGTGATCATATCATCTACCTTCCCAGTGTGTACTCCACTGTGATCATATCATCTACCTTCCCAGTGTGTACTCCCACTGTGATCATATCATCTACCATCCCAGTATGTACTCCACTGTGATCATATCATCTACCTTCCCAGTGTGTACTCCACTGTGATCATATCATCTACCTTCCCAGTATGTACTCCACTGTGATCATATCATCTACCACTGAGCGCTTATTGATTGGATTATTGCTTAACTGAACCCCATTCATGTTAATCTTATTGTCTTCGTTATTACATAGTTATCCTTGTACATTAATCCTATCTCACTGGCTTCGTGAATGTACAGTATTTTTGTACATTAATCCTCTCCCATTGACTTTATCATACTATTGTTACCTTGTACATTCTTTCGCCTGAGTTGTGTAAACATAAATCTCGACGCACTTACTCAGCATTCTTGTCTTGATTTGTGATAAAGAATGAAAAAAATGTTATCATGTATTAACGGCTTTTAAAATGTTATACCTGGTGTAGGCAAACTCCATGCAGCCTCAGGATTCTGCTCATCCCTACTGTTTCCCACACGCAGTAGTGCAATAGGACGGGCAACTTCTTCTGCAAAGCAAAGGATGAAATAGAAAAGCTCCCTATAAGGTGCAAGCATCTCAGTCACCCTTGCGCACATGTGCTCTCCGTTCATACAATGGTAATATTCAAATGATGATAAACAAAATTAATGCCTCTTTAATAATTCACATGTTTCTTCCTCATTTGAAATACAAATGTCATGGTCCATATGCCTTTTCCCCCATATCTCTCATGTCTTTCAAAAGCTGTTGGAAATGCACAGGACCGCTCTTTTGCTCATACAGTAGGATCTGACTGACATACTGTGATGTCACTCCCAGAACACGAGTAAATTACGTATGGCATATCCATGTGTATAGCAGTATAGTAATGGCATAACACACAATATTTTTTGTCCATTGGAGGTCGTTTGGTGGGCAAGTAGTCTGGTTATTTTAGTCTCTGGTTCTATTTCCCCGGTGACTGGGATTTGCCAGCCATTAACTTACCTTAATGTAAAATACTTTAATTTCATTGTTCAGTGACCCTTTTAACAAGTTTCCGTGTCCCCTCCCAGGAGAGTGACAAGTGGAAAAATATTACCCGCTGCCACGGTAACCGCCAAACTCTCCGCCGAGAAACTGTATCGCTAACAATGGTATGACGTCATAATATGACACATGCAGTGCCCGTTCCATGAGCTGTTTTGAGTTCACTATGTACACATTTAATTTACCGAATTTCACTGCATTATTTAAGCTATTTTATACATTGAATCCTTTGCACACTCAACTTAAACATAATTAACAGTTTTAAACCTATCAGAATATGTTTCAATGATCTTAAAATCCAATCTAGAGGCACACGCCATTTTGTTTACATGTGATATAGTCGGAAGCAATCTTATCGATCTTCAACATTTTCAAAAAAAAAATATATTTTGTACATTTAACATGGCGGTAGGATAAATACGTTTTGTACGTTGTAAGGCGTACATCAGACCGTATTACCCTAAAGAGCAGCATACTATTTATATTATATATCCTGAAAAGTTTCTCATAGAGGAGTTAACTAACCTCACACAAGCGCTTACCTCTCTGTTTTTGTCGTCCAAACGTGAAGAACCTCTTCAAACCTTCTTTTATCTTGACACCACGGTGAACTTCAGGCTTCTGATTTCTCCGGATAACTGAACTCCTGTTTGAGGATGCCAGACTGCTTCCCTCACTGACAAACCCGCTGTCTTCAGTAGCAAAGATATCCAGACGAGGGACTCCAGCTCCTCTATTCTCTGTTGGGTGTTAATAGAGCAAATTACGGAGTAAAATAGAATGCACGCTGTAGCGGCATCACGAATGGTGTACGGTGCGATGTACCCTCTGTGTTGCCGTGTAGCTTACGCCATATACACGCAACACGGTGGGTACGCCAGACCGTTCACCCCGAGTGATGAGGCTACAACGAATTTATCTTTATGTCATGGCTACATTTTCGTTTATCTGAACCTAGGAACTAAACAGAATGTTGTATAAGAAATACAGTTAGACAGTTCCAATTCATGATATTGATTTAATTCAGCTACAACTCGTTGAAAGAACGCCACCATAAACACATTAACTATAGGTGATATATTTAATTGCAAAGGAAATATCACAGAACCATGTCTCACAAACGTTTTTACAGTATGACCTACCATGCAAACCTGATCAAAGACTGATGGCGCAAAAGAAGCGCCAAACGCTTTCCACATCCACAAGAAATCTGTGTTAAAAGCAGAGTCGACTGTACAATGACTGTATCATGAATATACATTTTGTTTCAGCAGTATTATTACCCTGTACGTTGTTCTTTGTCAGCAAATGGAGTCCAAGCTATAAAGTGATTGTGGTCATGCAATACGACGACAGATCATGTTTTTATGAATCACTATGAAATAGTGATGGTACCAGGTGTTCGCAAAAAGGTGAGCGTATTCTGCCCCACCGGTGGCACCCGTCATAAACAAATGCAAAGTTTAGTCAATTGTTCACCTGAAATAATTCGGGAACGTATGGATCAAGTCAAAATAGAGAATTGCACCGGACATCATTTTTGTCAAGTTTCGAAATGTCCTCCACATGTCTACCATAAAACATTTTGAAATCTTTACAGAGGCCTTGGATGTTGTAACCTTGATCGAACAACTTCAAGTTCAAGAGTGGTATGACGCTCTTTGAAATCTTGGTGAAAAGTATTCACAAAAGAAGAACACCACAGGCTAGAGCTGTTGGAATATTGCTCGATATAGCAGAGTATTGGGGAGTTGAAATCATCCCTTTTGTCACACAGCCTTGTGAAGAGTTTCTTGTCACACTGAAGCTTTATGCATGGAACTAAATACGAATCAGTCGGGGCGGTCTCACTTGTCTCCTTAATTTCAAGTTCAGGCGAGGTAAATCAGTGGAAGGCAAGTGTGTATTTGATGGTTGTTGAACAATATTAAATCAATTATGCACCTGAAGCTTAAATTAAACTTCTTGGCCAAATTACCCTTGTTTTGATTTTGCCAGCATATGCAGAAATTCTGATTCATATGCCAAAAGAAACAGATCCGCCAGGACTGTAGCGCGATTGGTGCCCATGGGGATGCCAACTTCATGTCAAAATGTTTACCCCTAGATTTTACGAAGATGTTATCAATGAGAAAACCCAGCATTTCACATACTGTTTTCTCGGTAAACTACTATTGGCATATGCTTTTATGTTTGACAAATTGTCCTGAACCTCTGAAGATAGATATGTAGGTGTCCGTGTACACCACATTTGTTTACAAATGCCCCATGAATCAAGGAATGAAAATTTCCCTTAAGTTTGCCATGTGGGACAGTGGTATAGAACGCTGAACAATCAAATGTTTTCACAGGAAGCATTGAACAAGGCTTTGCTACACAGCAGACATTTAAGACCTATGTCAACAACTTATGTGGCACGAGTTGCTTCGATAGAAAATCCCTTCCTGGAAGAATTTCCTGAACTGATAACCCTTGATGAGCATTACTGTGTTGGTGGAGCTTTCTATGTAATCAATGGAGAACACAGGAAAAGAGTACATGTAGAGAAGATTGTAAAGGATGTTTTGGTGGAAATGACAGTCAAGTCACAGCCCCATCAAGGGAAGGAATCACCTCCAGAGTCGCTTTTCAAGAGATCACAAACAAAAACTCCTCAGTCTAAATCAATAATGCTAACTGGAAACAAATGACGCTGTAATATGACTACAGTCCTCTTCAGTCAGGGCATTCGACAAATAATGATGGTTAGAAGACCTATATCTATCTTCAGGTCGCTTGTCAAAAATAATCATATGTCCGACCGAAAAAACTTGGTAATATTGAAAATGCTGAATTCTCATTGACTTTATCTTTAACAAAATCTAAGGAGCAATACACGATAATGGTATCCCCAGGCCTGATGCGGATCATATTTCTTTTGACGAAGCGTCAGAGGTTCTGCACAAAACGAAACTGTATTTATTGAGTTTATTTAGCTGGTACATAATTGATTTAATGTTGTTCAATAACGTCGAAACACTTGCCTTCCTATTATACCCGCTTACCGGCGATTAATCAGCTTTATCGACTTTGATTCATTCAGTTCCGTAAATTGACAAACAATCTTTCTTCGCGAAGGCTTTGTGTGATACCAGCTTTCTAATAGTCTGCTATATCGTACAGCTGGCCTATTGATTCGCTGTTTTAATTGTGCCGCAGACAAAGATCGTCATACCGCTGCTTGAACTGAAGTGACTATAACATCACGTATTTCAGGAATGATGACAGAAATGGTTTATTTCGGTGATCTTATTGATCGGCTCAACAATTCGATACGACGGCCTGCGTTCCATTCTTTAAATTGACTAAACGCTCGCGAGCGGAGATATGAACCTCTCCTTCCTGCCGCGAACACTATTTTCCATCACTATTGCATGAAGGAAGTGGGTCATAAGCCCGATACTCTGTCATCTGCATGACCCCCGCGAAATGCTGGCTGCTGGTAAATATTGCTATTCGATACGTCATTGTGCGATCGACTCTGTACGAATTTCTTATTGGTTGAGCGGCATAACTTTTGCGCCATCATCTTTGTTCGGAGTTTGCATAGTCGCCACTGTAAACGACCCGTACGGCGATATTCGCTTTGCGACCAAACTGCTTGCCAATTAATGTGTTTATGGTGGCATTCTTTCAACGGTTAGCGCTGGTGCATCAGCAATTGTTTCATCCTTTGTATTTCTGCATACGGCATTCTGTTTGAACTACTGAGTTCGGGCGCAAACAGCCCAGCATGACCTTAGATAAATTCGTTGGCGGCACCCTTCATCGCCTAGGGTGAACGATACTGTTACCCATTGTTTGCGTGGCGCAGCGGCTGCGGCAGCACGAAAATTTTCTGCCCGCAAAACGACTGCCGCTACGGCTATATTAACGCCCAACGAAGGCAGAGGCTGATCCTAGTGCAGACCATCGCTGCCCAACGGTAAACGATATCTGGCGTCATAAACGAGTTCGGCGGAAATGCACCGTATTCGTAGAAGGTTGGTTAGCTGAACATTTGAGTAGCGATACCGAATAACTCTCTATGAGCTTTCGGGGCCGCTATTATAAAAATGGTATTAACATAACTTAGTACGATGCGATGTGCTGCAAACATTTCTACCGCCATGTTAAATATTGCAAAATATATTTTTGAAAATGATGAGAAGATAAGACGCTTTCCGTTTGTATCACTGGCGTGATTACTTCCCCAGGCGTTTTAGATCGACGAGCATATTCTGACAGGTTAAAACTTTGACCGGTATGTTTAGTTGATGATAAACCAATGAGGAATTCATTGAAGTAAATGTGCATAGTGAATGGCATGTTGGCATGTTGTATGACGATCGCCGTGTTAGCGACTTGGAAGGCTGGCGATACGGCGCGGCGCTGTCCTCTCGGTGCCTGGCTTTAAAGAATAAGCAATGAAGAGCAAAGAACTGTACGTGGTAAGTTAGCGGCGATCGCGAAGGAAAAGAACCGAAGACAAGCAGCTCGAACTACTTTATAAACGATATTGACCCGATGACCCATGCCATTACCTTGCTGCATATGCCATGCGTAGTGTTCTGGTGACATCTGGCTATCAGTCTACTGTATGACGAAACGGTCTGACCATTTCAACGGCGCACGAAAGACGTGAAGATATGAGGAAGGCATATGTTCATGTTGATGTATTTCAAATGAGGGAAGAGCTGTAATGATTATGAAGGCATTATTTATTTTGAATATTACCATTATGCCGAACGGAAACGCGAAATTTCGGTCGCTGCGCCAGGGCTTTTCTATTTCGGCAACGCTTTGCGAAAGAGACGCCCGTCTATCTTTACTTCGTGTGAGATGAGCAGGCGCTGCTGTACACCATATTTTAAAAAGCCGTGCCAGCGATAACTTTTCATTCAGCGCAAATCAGATGAAGATGCGTCGGAAGTATGTTTACAACTCCGGAAGCGGCGCAGGTAAACAACTGGCATGTTCATGGAGGAACAATGTACCAATACTGTCATTCACCGAAGCCCGTGGATGAACAATGCAGAACAGCTATGTGACAACGAACGGTAACGTAGAATGGGGTTCGGTGAAACGGCTCAATCGGTGTTCTTGATCACGGTACACTGGTACGGTGGAACACATGCTGGTGATCGCTGTTTTGGTGAACGCTACTATTGTTGATGACCAGTGCGGTACGCCAGGAAAGGCCAGTGATATGATGCGGTGGTACGGAAGGCGAATGATATGAACATACCCGAAGGTAGATATGATTATGATGCGGTGGTACGCTGGGAAAGGTAGATGATATGATCACCGGTGGTGCTGAATGATATGAACACGGTGAATCACGGTGGTACTGAAGAAGGTAGTGATATGAACACGGTGGAAACACACGCTGGGAAAGGCAGGCTGTTGATCACCGGTGGAGCGCTACTGGGAAGGTATGATGATACGCTTCGGAAGGCAGATGATATACGGTGGAAGAGCCAGGTGATGCGTGGTACGGAAGATGTTATGATCACGGTGGTACGCTGGGAAGGTAGACGATGATCGCGGTGTTACATTCGGGAAGGCGAACGATATGATGCACGGTGGTATACTGAAGGCGAACGACCAGATACGGTGAGCTGATACGGTGGTACGGCTGATAACGGGCTCACGGTGAATATATTGGCTTTCTTCAACAGTTTCGATTCTTCGCGACTGTTTTTCTCTTTTTCCCCTAAGCGCGATGATGGCTAAATCGTCTTTCCCAACGACTTATTCATTATATGTTACGGTGCGTGACATGATACAACGTGATGCGATATTGCTGAGCGGCGTTAAATACTTCGCTTTTCAATGATTGACTGGTGTTGATGGTGTTGACCGGCTATGGTTGTCAAAATTCCTTGTAATGTTTTGAATGAACAGGTGTTGAAAGCAAAGCGTTCACAACATTATGGGCCGGGCTTTGTGTTTCTCATGTGTACTCCTCACAAAAATAAGCGACATTTTCGATGTAATATCTTATCATTTTGATGGCATTTTGCCGACATCAAAGCCAAATGTCCGAAGTACGCCAACGCTTCCGGTGACTGTCGGCTGTTTATCTGATAACATTGACTGGCATAATCGAACACAACACGCTCGAAACTGCATGCCAAAACTATTGACCGGAGACTGAGTATGCACCGCTCTTCACGCATGCGCCTGATCATTATATTTCACGCTAAATATTCATAAACTTTTAATAACGTATCTTCCGTCCATGTATATTAATGGCCGAAATGAAATTACGATTAACGATGTTGTTTCAGATCAACAACATCACATATGGACTGGCTAGCACCCGATCTTAATCCCCATTGAATGCGGAACGACGGTAATTTTGCTCCATGCTATGGATGACACCGAGCAGCGTTAAAGGCGAAACGTCCGCAACGGCACAAACTTCGACTGATCAATCTGGTTTTAATGAAAAGCTTTGCATTTGTGAATGATTCGCCGCGCTTCCTCGAAGCGACGAAGATGGCTGTTAACATTTGCATCAATGCGTACGACTTTATTTCGCGGTATGCTGATGTTGTAAGTCTATTATTGCTTTCAATGCCATTTCATTGCATTTTGTTAATCATTCGGTACTTCTGTGCATCATTCCATGATTGAAAATTTCAATAAATGAGCCAATATTTCACAGAACTGTCGGGCCTTAACACGAGAATATATTGTCTCCACAATCTGGCTGATGATGCAAAACCGAAATCGCTGATGATTTCCCAATGATTAACTTAATCTGACGGAACCTGTGCTATGTTACGAAAACAACTTTAACAACTTTCTGACTTTGGCTGAATCTATGAACGTGGCTCGAATGAGCATGGTGAGTAATTATGGAGTTTATCGAGTTCGAGACTTTTATTCGCCAGCTCGATATTAGGGTTTCTTCGGAGAGTCTTCCAGGTATGCCAAAATCTGGTGGAAAAATTTCTTACTAACATAAAGGGCCCGTTTAAACTCAAACCGGCTTCACCCGATCAGCATCCGCGCCGTCTATCGCGATCGCGATCTGGCCACGAGAAAATAACAGCGATGAAGTTAACGGTTAATGGACAAATGAATAACAACGATAACGATCGATCACCGCTTAAAATCTTCACTACAGGCTTTCGTTTCAACGGCTACCAACCGTTAAACGTCGAAATATGTTAATCATCGTTGAAGCAATAATGATGGCTAAAATAGGCGAGGGTCCTGGCATCATCGACCAGCGGGCATAAAAGTCCAGGCTGCGATGGGTATAAAGTGAACGCTAGATCACTGAAACCAGAATTCGAGTTTTAATGATCGAAACGAGCATGTACTGCCTTACATGCGCTCGATCGGTTGTTAACTGCACTTGTTCAGGTATTGACCAATGACATGAATACTGGGAGATGGGAAGTCTGGGGAAGACTGGTGACACGATTCGAAGAAGATGATGATAAACAAATATCGGTTTTGCCGATTTGAGTTCGGGCTGTGAAAACGTGCGTATTACGATATGATCATTATGACTTCCAAAATCTGGAAAAAGGAATATTGTTTATTTCAAACGATAACTCTATTCGTTTGGTCAGTGGTGCTTAATAACACCGGTACTCATACATTAATGATTGTATTTTGTTTTTGCTATTTATTACAAAAGTGGAAACACTCGCGGTACAACTAAAGAGGAAAAACGCTGATGAACATGTTCTGTTTATTGTGCCGGATATTCGCCTTATATTCTAATTATATTTCTGAAAGTTTAATAAGCTTACAAGTAAGGACTTTGTTTATTGAGTAATGCGAATAACGTAAACTTCTGCGTGGAAATCTAGCTGAAAATCAATAACAGGCTTTTATAATATTTCTCCATGGTTGTACGTGCGCATTGCTAACGATAGCGCAAGTAATGAATGCGCCCAATAACATGAACGACAAGGTCTGCGACTGACCGGAAAGTATATGCCCAATGTTCAAAGATTAAGGATTGATTTTATACGAATCTTTCAATATTATTGTTTTAGCTTTAGCAGCGATTACAATTACATTTCTAAGAGCCATTTGAAGCTTGCAATCTCAACATGGCCGAATCGTCAAAAGCCACCCTCGGATGAACCCATGAACCGTTATGATGTTGCGACCAGCATTTGAATGCATCTTATGTTCAAACACCATAATAAACGAAATCCCTGTTGCTAAGTTAACGCCTTTCAATAACTGTTTTGTCATGATTTTTAAACAATGACTTTAATGCCATAAACGTTTAGTACTCAGAGATTATTTTACCAAAAGCTGCACGATTTACGCGTTATTGATTTTGTCGCTGACACTGCGCTGCTAACATCGGCGGAGTTACCGAAGAAGGCGTGTGACGAATGCGTATGCATTCGAAAACTAAATACCAATACTCGGAAATCTTGGAAGTTCATTCCGTTTTTAAATGTTCTTTCCTGTTTTCGTAGTGTAAACATTCACTTACATTTTATTTTGTCGTTAAAAGGTTTTATAAAGGTTGATAAATCGCGTGTTTTGCCTTCGTTTTGCTTTTAATCAGCATTAACACTCGAAAACCAGTTTTGTTGAACAAAACAATCCTTTGCAATATTGCAATACGCGCAATATATAGCTTTCGCGACCTGCTGTAATGTTCTGCCATACCGCCCATGTTAATGACAAGCTAATCTTTGGTGTATTGGTATATGGAATCTTTGAAGCATTTTGAACGATGAATTAACTTTGCTTCGTGATATTGGCTGCGGTAGCGACATTGCAGCTATTCTATTAACCAACGAAGGCCGGTATGAATGTTGCTGGTAATTGGCTGCAATATTATGCCCAACGCCTAAAGCGAATGGCTTTCAAACGTGTCGCTCCGAGGAAAAGACACAGAGCAAGTTCAACGGAGCCGAACGATATTATCATTCAAAAGATCTCCGTGTTGATGAGAAAAGGTGTAGCGGCAAATGCGTAGACCCTGTGTTTTGAGATGAGAATCTTCAACTGGCAATGGTAAAGATTTTCCTGTTGTGTTTGAAATCGTATTTCGTTATAGTGGTGAACCACCAGCATACTGCTTACTGCGAGATAATTGACCTTGACCGGCTAAACTGCACTCTCTCTAAGGATCTGGTAGTCAACAGGGCAGATAACTGCAATGATAACAGTCGAACGCAATGGTGAACATGCTTTATGCAAGGTTGCATTACTTTGCCGATAACAAAACAACATGTGATGATGGAACGTATTTTACGTTATGTTGGCTCAATGATGTTGAACATCCTTGTGGTCGTACGAGACACCGGTGATATTGGCGGCAAGGCGATGACACTGAGCTGATGGATGATGATAGGGTTTTGTCCTTCGTAATGACCTGTGTGAGACGTAATGACCCATGTTGGTATCTCTCTGAAGGACGAATCGCGACAGAAGTCGTGGGAGAACACCGTGTCCCTGGCTGCGATGATGAAGTTTGAAGAAAGCGTTTGACGCTTGTCGAGAAAAGGAGGCGATAATTGAATGGCTAACATCCTCCGTGACATAGCGTGGAGAGGACGTAGCCATGTTAGTATGTCTATAAGAGGATTTGCGGTACATCAACTGTGAGATCGGCTGCACGAGGAACACCATGATGAGCAACGGCTGAGACACGAAGATGTTTGACGCTGGAAAAGCACGATGTATCATTAGTGGATATGATAACGAAACATATTTGACTGTTTTGAAGGACGTAACTTAAATGGTGGCATCAATCTACGAAGATTGCCGAACGTCAACGATAAAGGGTGATGACTGACGGCTAAACGCTCTTTTCCGAACACTTTATTGAAAAGGGCTGATATCTTCGATGACGGATGATGACATCCTTCATGTGGCACAACGACGGAAGGACGGCAAATCATGTTGATTTGTGAACTAAGAACCGGACATCAACGCCGATGGCAATGACTGAATCTTTCTCAACGCATTGAACGGTGATACTGATAGAAAACGGCTGACATTGATGATCAAATATTGATATTTCATCTGGGGAGCACCACAGCTCGTTAAACTTTGTGAATCGAATTGATTCAGATGATGACATGTTTTGTCTATAGATCGTACGTAGCCCAGCGATCCATCGGAGATCTTACGTTCCTGACTGGTGATCGCTTGCGTAGCTATTAACCATGCGGCCTCATAGATAAGACAGTTCAGCGTAATGATTTTCATACTACGATGTCAGGCTCGAAGAAGTTTAAACCAAATCTCAACAAATGTTGGTTTGAACTTCGTTAGTCAGTTTCTTTCGAAAACACGATAATCGCCGCAATATTGACTTAGAACCGCTTGCTGTACTTTCTTAACGCTTTGTTGCGAAAAATCCCCGCTTCGTATAAATGTTGATATTGAACTAAACAACGCTCTGTTCTTCTCAGCGCATAGTTTTCAGTAACCATTCTCAAGCGAAGTTAATGTTGAACGAACCCCACGCCGCAGGTCATGAAGTGACAATAATCGACTTTTTGATCTCTGTCGGTGCGGTAAAATTATAATCCCCTAACGCACGTGCGGGTAGGAATTTATATGCTACAATTGTGAATGTGTACGTAATCTCAACGTTTTTATGGTTCCGGCATGTTATTTAACCGGTCTATAATTATATGACATGATAATGATGTTGCCATTTCCCATGCCAATAAGAAGATGATTTCTTGGCATTTAAAGTATCGTTAGTATGTTCTGCCAATATAATTGCTATCTTTCATTTCATAAAATCCGGTATAATTTCTATATTTGTCGTAATAAATGTTTAAAATGCTTACCCTGAACAATCGGGTACTGATTGATTTTTATATTGAAGGTCGAACAACGAGCACGGCGAAAAGCACGATCCAGCTCAACGGAAATGCGAATTGCTTTTATTAAATGCAGATAGATCGATATATGAGTTAACCGTGCCTCGCGTTATGAAGACGCCATGATTACCGTTTTCTGTTGTTCATCGAGGGAATATCGATATCAGTCACAATGACTTCGGGGATAACGTTTGAGCTTTAACAGAATTGTCGAATTCTGAACGATGTTATCTGAAACATCGGCTTACGCGCTTTTGCTGGGATCGCAGCGGCAAACGAAGATTGATGAACTGACTGTCCTTTAAAACTGGATGGCTTCTTTATGTTATTTTACATCTTTGGGAAAATTTATTACGCATTAAGCCAACGAAGTATGCTTGACCCATGATGACGGTGAAGTGGTTTTCATGACAACTGCCATACTAAATGGCACCGGTCGTATTGAAGTACAACTCTGTCTGGCAGTGGTTAAATCGATGATTTGATCGCTGTGAAAATTATTGGTATTATATTCATTGCGTAATTCAACAACGTTGAGAAAGGACGGGGTACGCAACTTTCTTCAGCAATCGAAATGCATTGTTTATAAAACTGAACTGATCGTTATGCTGAAACTTATTATCTTTAATACAGGAAAGTATGACATAACTTACCATTAACCATGCCAAACTTGAAATTGGAATTATATCGCTGTTGCTTGCTGTTCTTTACCGTAGTGATACAGTGATACTGATATATATTGTGATTATTTCTTCGGCTAAACTTTCATTCGCTCGCTCGCTCATTGATACTTTACCTGGGCTAACATTTATTATTTCGAATGTCGAAAGTATTCAATTTGAAGACAAAGCAATGTATGCGTGACATTACGAAAGTGCTTTCGAAATGGATAAAGCTTTAACGCCGATGCAACAAATAAATCGTGGTAACCATCAGGCATCGAAATCGTCGATTAACATTAAACGTAATTGCCCGCGATATTGATATTACCTTCTAGCTGAATTTCTTGTGCATGTAACGTTACGGTATAAGGAAGGAAGAAGGAAGGAAGGAAGGAAGGAAGGAAGGAAGAAGGAAGGAAGGAAGGAAGGAAGGAAGGAAGGAAGGAAGAAGGAAGGAAGGAAGGAAGGAAGAAGAAGGAAGGAAGGAAGAAGGAAGGAAGGAAGGAAGAAGA